>NW_022989931.1:479174-664174 GCF_902827175.1 Gymnodraco acuticeps | reverse complement strand
CCCGGCGTCGTTGGAGCTGATCGGCTGCCTGCAATCCAACATGGAGTAGAGAGAGATGGGGCTCTAGCGGGGCCACCCCTCGGTAACAACAGCGACGACGCGCTTTTTACGCACAACTGGAACCGGAGTCGTCGGTGAAAAACATGCGCCTTAGGACTTAAAAACCGGAGTGTGTGCCTTGTGTGTCCGTGTGTGCGTGTGTTTGGGGAGGGGGGGGGGGGTGCGAAGAGAAGAGCTGGATTCGGCTACTAAATTGTCTCTACAGGCTACGGTTCCTATACTGAAGGCGATGGGGGTGTTAAAGTTATAGGAATAGGGGCATTCGCGATCCCGGAGAAAGTGAGTGTCTTCGGGGGAAAAAGTGAGGAAAAAGGAGACGGAGGATCAGCCAGTCGAAGAGCCGACACTCGCACAAAGGCGCAGGGGGGATTTATGCGGAATTGGAGACAGAATCGGAGGTGAAAGAATGACGAGCGAAAAGTATGCAACCGCCGTGGTACATTACCTGAGGTGAAACGAGAAAATGATAGAAGAAACACACCCAAACGAGTAAGTACTGTGCTTCAAATGTTTCTCTCTATCCGCATTTCACTTCTCCCAGTGCCTACAAGTTGTGGATGATAAGAGCAACTCTGAGGAATGTGCATGCTGAAACCCAAAGCTGCTTTTCATGTTATGTTTTGCATTTATTTTATTAGCTCGATGTGATTTGGTGCTGCTGTGTAAAGTAATGCATTGACAAGAGGTTTTTTTAAGGGCCCCCACCTTGGTGTAGACTAGTCTCGAGAAGAGAGAGGAGTAGGAGGAGGAGGGGAATAAGCGTGGGTGGATCGGAAACATTTTCTGAAAGGATCTGAAGCGAGAGAGCAGGCCCTGTTGCAGCGTAACTTAGAAACTCAAACACGCCCCGAAGTTACACCTTTTATAAATACACAAAACAGCGGCCAGCTCACGCACCTCTTGTTTGTGAGTTGTTCAGTAAAAGAGAAAACCCCCACGGCGTTTTACAGAGGCAATTTCGTGTCGTTATTTGGCCACATCTGTGTGTTTGCTCCCAACCGAAGGGGGAAGTCTCACAGGATATGAGATATCCGATATGCCTCATCCGCCATCTCTTTCTCAATCGCCCTCATTTGCATAGCCTACCGCGCTCCATTCATAAAAACAAATACCCAATGTAAACTACGGCTTGCCCTGAACTAAATAGGCTACAAGTCTTTTTGTGTAAGATCACGTATCGTGCTGGTGCTTCATAAGAAATGAAGCTATTACAGATCCGTGCAAAGTGTAGGCCCACAGTCCTGTTTAAACGGCACCCATAGGCCTATATGGAAGCGCTTGAAGCTTAAAATTAGCTTCACCCAGAAGGAACTGTAGCTTAGTCTGACTTACATTCAACACTCTCGGTGTGCTTATAGCTGCACTCAAGTGAAAACAACCACGATTAAAACATTTCTACGTAGCAGAAGAGCCGAAAGCAACCTCTTGTGCAGACATTTAAGCAGGCGTGCCAGCACCATTTACATTATTGGCTCCCAGTTGTTGTTTTTTTACAACTCCATTAGCCTATATCGACAGCTCCTGCCTGACAGACTGCACGGGGCTGTGCTCGGGAGGAATGCCTGCCTTGCAGATCTCTGTTGGCGGGGGTGGAAGGGCGAAGGGCACCGGAGGGGATGTTTGCGCTGCTGTGGCGTGACGCCGGCTCATTCATAAAAGCCGGGCTGTAACCTTCAGCCTGTCCCCATTCATGCGGATGGCGGCAGCCGGCGCACAGAGGCGGTGTGTCACAGGGACAGCAGCCACGGCCGGTAGGCTTTTCTCGTGGCGTGCTGTGCAAATTGGACCACGCCTACGACGTTGTGTGACTTCCGTTTACAAAACAAACGCGTTTTGTCCCTCTTAAAGCTAATATGTAGTTAAATAATTTGTTTTAAAATGTCTTCCTAAGGGCCAATATCGTGACATGAGACTAGATATCACAATATATTTTTGGATATCGCAATATCGTGATCCTTTGGTTGCATTTCAGTAATGTAGTCCTAAGTAATTTTCTGAATCAAACCAAACTTTTTGAGCTTTTTCATAATTTGCCTGCTCATGGGTATTAGACTTCCGTTTACAAAACAAAAGCTATTAGTTTGTTATAGCTAATAAAGAATTTGGTTAAAAATGTATTCCCAAGGTGATATGATATATCAATATCGTGACATGAGACTTGATATCACAATATATTTTGGATATCACAATATCGTGACCCTTTGGCTGCATTTCAGTGATGTAGGCCAAATCTAATTTTATAAATCAACCAAACTTTGTTTGCTTTTTCATCATTTGCCTGGTCATGGGTAATAGACTTCCATTTACAAAACACATGTAGGCCTATGTTGTCCTCCTTATGGCTAATATGTATTTAAAGCATTTGGTAAAATAAAACACAGTGGTTGTCATAGGCCTTCAGTATCTTGATTCTCATTGGCTGATTTGTATCCAGACTCTTTGGCGATAGTCAGTTCCTTCATCTCTGAATATGAATGTATTTTACATAAGCACCTCGTGTGCCTGTAACCTGCTGTCTCATGTCACTTAGCTTGAATAGCTAACAGTTAAAATCATAGAATGTCTTGTAATGTATTTTTAAGCTTATTGAACAGGGATTTTCAACATATTAACTGTCATTTCATTACAGTAAAAGAACGTTTGGCAAACGGTCAGTTTAGGTCTGTGTGTTGTTATTCATTAAGCTATCCTTTTGTTACTTCATTTGATGTGTCATACAAATGCGTTATTTGTTTTATAACCAGAATAAATGTAATCATTGTGCAGTTATCTGCCAGGATGTGTGTTGCGGTTTTCTTATCAGAATTAAACACCGGTTATGAGATTAAGGCCGGGTCAAGGAATAAAAGACACACCTTAATAGCCTTTGTGTCATGTTAAAAGGTGCAGCGGGGTAGCTTTTCTCCTGATTATATACTCTGTGTCATACTAGGTCATTCAAAGCCGCTCTTGTCTGTAATTGACCTTTTTTTATTATGGATAGTGGAGGCATATTTAAAGGTCTTACCTGCTCTGTATACCAATCACTTGAGGCATCAGATATGGCTGTAAATGGCAAAATAAATACTTAGTTGACCAACAATTATGAGATTTTGTCGACCTATTCATAAATTAAATTGAGTTTTTATATGAAAAATCATACAACAGTATCCCTTTGCCTCATAAGTGTCTTGAGAATAAGGCAGTTTGATTTACCTGATCTAGTGTGACACACATATTTAAATGTATTGTTTTTACGACCTTTTATGTCCTATGCATAAATCTAATACCATCAGCTTTCATTTATTTTATTTGGAGGATGTGTCTCTTTGCCCTGTCCTTCTGAGGACATTTATTACCTTTTTATAGAAGTACAACATCTCTCTTGCACACACACACACATACACACACACACACACACACACACACACACACACCCTTTAGAGGCACATCACAGGCAGAGGATGTATTGATCCTGTGTGCTGCTGCAGGGTCAGCATGTGCACAGTCAGTATTGGACAGGAGATGCCCGGTGACATTCAGCTAAGGTCAACGTAGCAACGAAATATAATCCATCCCCGAACAAAAAGCACTCATCAACGGGCAAACGCAGCAGAGAGGAGTTAGCAGGTCTGCATGTTCCCTTTAGCAGGACTGTTCTGTTCCACACACACATCTTTTTCTATGTTAGCAGCATTTGATATTGATGCTATAATAAACCGGACATGTGTGGAGTTTCGGGACATCAAAACGATGCATGATTAGCAGAATAACTTGTAATAAATAATACTATAGAAGTGGTTTCTTTGACAGCAACGCCTTCTGGCTGCTACATTTGAGCATTATGTAACTATTGCACATGTTGTAGTCCAGCTACAGATACATCTGTCACTGTTGTAACACTTGGTGTGTGTCGAAAGTACATTTATTTGTCCTGTTGTACCCACTTCCCCTCTGTGCTTTTATCTGTTCTGCTAAAGTGATTTCCTACATATATAAAATACCAAACCAGAGGATGTGTTGCATTTATATTTTAGATGTACAAATTAAGATCCAAATACAGGAGTTGTACTCAAAAAGTGAGACTGACTTCAACTGCAACATGTGTTTGAGCTGCATTGCATTCTGGTACATCGATGCTGCATTGTAGAATATGGTATTTGTTTGTACTGTCTCTTGACTGATGCAACCTTTCATTTCAAGTGGATGTTTTAGGCCGCTGAAATATTTTCTGTTGACAAACTCTGTGGCTAGCTTACATGTGTTTTATGTAAACAACATTTTCATATACTTAAAAAAGGTACATGTGTAACTGTTAAATAGGTGTAACTATTCATGACAGAGTGTGAAAGAGAGTGATAGTCTTTATTAAGTGTGGTAATCGCTCTTTTTAACAATTACACTTTATTTTATGCTATATTTTTCAATGATTTCAAAAAATAAAGAAAATGGAGAAAGAGCAAAAACAAATAAGAATAATCTGAGTCTGTTTTATCTCAGTAACAGAAAATGTATTAGTGGACATCTGGATAAATATACAAGTACATGTGATCCACAGATAATTAGCAAGTATATATATACATAAATATATATATATATAGTATATGGATCCACAGATAATTAGCGTAACATGATGTAAGTCACACACACAGCAAATATCAATACATATGCCATTTTCACAAACTAACTCCAATTTAATTTTTCTTTTTCTCTCTCCCTGTACTACACACACACACACACACACACACGCATCATGTGGAATAGATCCTTGTTCACAGTGTTTCCGTTATATAATGGCTGGAGCTGTTTATATCTGGAGACCAAACAATGGACCCGGATTGTTAGCTTGTTTTGTTTTTTTATACCAATCTCTGCTCATCAGCTGACTGGATGACCAAGATTATAATAGCTTGAGTTTTCATTCACTTCACTCAGTGTGGTTCCCCTCGTCACACTAGGATACAACAATCCACTGTGCTAGTTACTGAGGAACCAATTTCTTCTCAGCTCTTCAGTGAATGAACTCGGTGAACTCTTAACTTTTTTAGTTTTTACCTCTGTACCTGGAGGATTGTCTTAAATCAACACTCCAGGTACAGTGCAGTACAAATACTGCTTTACTGTACTTTACATGATCCCCTTTTCCGGCATATTTTGACATCTAAAGAAAAGAGGACATAGTTCACAGTTGGTTTTGTGTCTGATGACTCTGCTGTCCACATGAAATTATTTGGCTTTGCAGGCTAAAGAGTTTATTACACTTTTCAAACAAGTCGTCCTCGGCTTTCTTGTCCTTCTTGTACAGCTTCGGATCTTCAGTGTTAAAAGTTAAATGTCTCGTTTATTCACATTCGAGATTCATTAAAAAGTTATGTCAGATTCTTCTTGGAGACGTGATGTTTTTTTTCTTCTGTTGACACAAAAACAAATTCTACAATACATAATAGAGGGACTACAGGCTATTTAAAGCTAACCACAAATAGCACCATGAAACATTGCAGCCCATCATGTGTAGTGGGAAATATACCAGCATATTTAGACTAGGGAAGCCCTAAGAGAACAGTCTTCCTTGTGTTCATTATGCAAATAATGTTCAGTTGGTTTGGCGCCCTGGAGCTGTCCCATGAGTAGATAAACCATTCACTTCTGACAGGTCATGTAAACTACCTGATCAAACACCATGGTTGACATTTTGACGGATGTCGATCCGGCAGCCCGGCTCACTTACATTTGATCCAAATCCTAACCCAGTATAAGAGGATTTGAGGCATTATAGAAGGTATTGTTTGGCTTTTGAGTCGCTTGTAAGAGGGTTAGGGCCAATTAGCTTATTTTTGGTTTGTTTCCACCCTGATAGAGATGGAGGGGCTGCATAGAGGCACCTCAAGGCTGACTTGGATCATGTAGCTGCAACACAATTAGCACTTTACATTGTTTTTGCACCAAACATCTTGCCTTGTTTCTTAGTCCATATAATATAGAAACATGCTTTGAAGTCGCTTGCTCATGCTTGATATAGTGTTTTACGGTTTTGCTAAGCTAAGTTTTAGATGCATGAATTGTGTTTGTTACATGTATAGACTTAAAAACAATCTAACCGACCACATTTTAAAAAAATCAATTTCTACCTAATTTGACACTATTTTACTCACAAAAAGATTAATAACCATTATAATGTCTGAGCTTTGTGACTTGGTCATGTGATGTTATATTCATGCTGTGTTACACAGACCGACATGGGAGCGCTCCATATAACTGCGGCTGATTGACAGAAAGCCGATCAAACGTCCCCTCAGGAGCCTGCAGGGTCAATGGTTGTGAATGAACTCATTTCCCCCACCACTCTCTATTTCTGCCTTTCACATCCTCACAGTGAAAAGAAAACATGAATGAAAGTCAAAATAAATTGTGAAAAACTATATTTGCTATTTCTCTCGAAAGCAGTCAATTTAAACCACAAATACAGTCAAATACTAATACAAAAACTTAAATACACAGAATTGTATTTAAGTTGCCATGATATATATGTGTGTGTGTGTGTGTGTGTATATATATGTGAAGAAAATCTGCATTCCCGCACTCAAAACCATAGCCTTTTTGTATTGTGCTGAATCTTCTTCAGAAGGGGGAAGATTACCAAATGTAATTTATGTAATACAATATTAGGTCCATCAAAGGTAAAATAGATAAAGTAAGACTGAACACATGCTAATAGTCAAAGCAATATTTAAAAAATCCACATATATTCAACTAACAATAACCAAAATCACTCTATTTTCACATTTAAAGTGGCTTTGAGTAACTAGCAAAGGGTTATTATGGTATTTTAACTTGATAAACAATATTAAATCTTCTGCAATTTCTTGGCAGTTATTGTCACTGTATCAGCAGTGTCAGTCCGTGCTGTAAAATACTGTACAGAGCACCAAAAGTAGAAAACCAATAATGTAATAATCCTGATAGTGAAGCCACTTCCTGATCGCTGCAGACAGAGCATGTGGTGTGTGTACGTTTGTGTGCGTGTGTGTGTGGTTCTGTTGATCCGGCAGAGGTGCGGCCAGTCATTCCTTATCAGAGGAAGTATAGCCGCCCTTATCACACATGGTTGGGCTGCCCTCACTGGCCCTTTTATCTGTCACACATGAGCTGGATTCCAGGCCTGATAACCAGCCCTCTTTAGTGCTTTATTGCAATATTGTTACACACAGACCACGTCAGGTATTTATTGCCCACTAACTAGTATATGCTCTAAAAAAGGAATTTAGAAAAAGAGTTTCAGCTCTAATTTTGTGTTGTTTTGATGGTGCTGAATGTGACTTACAGGCAAACACTAAATGGAGCTCAAAAGTTCATAGACCGTGCATAACGTGGCTTGGCAGTGAATCTACAGGTGTGTACTCCACCCATAGCTCACTTCCTCCATTATGATACAGACTTGTTTGCAAGGTGTGGACCTGTCACACAAATAGTATAACACAAATGCTTGAAACACAGCATTGGTGCAATAACTTGTAACCTTTCTTACAAGTAATATAAGTGTTTGCAACTCCATAGAAAATAAACAATTGGAAACTTTGAGATAATGGGTCAGATGCATGTTTATCACACTGTACAGTAGCTGTTTGCTAATATTGTTTTCATATTACAGCCAAGTTAAAGAAATTAAAACCATGAAGGAATTAAGAAACTACTCCTGGTATTAATTTCTGTCTAGCTTGTGGTAAGGCAGCTTTAATTAAAAAGTGTTGCTTAACAATTGATCACATGTCTGCATATGAACACAGATCGTATTGTCACCTATTTGTTGCAACACAAGGCATATTTTTCAGTCGAAAAAAAGCTGTAAAACTAACTTTATGCTTTATTAGCAAAGTCAGTGAGTAGCTGTAGAAAGCTTTTTCCATCAGGTGTTGGTGGAGACTTGGGCTGCACGATATTGGAAAAAACTGACATTGCGATTCCCCCCCCCCTGCGATATATATTGCGATATGAAAACATACAGGAATTGAAGAAAAGACCGTTTTTTCCCCCCGCAAACCATCCTTTCTTGAACTTTAATGCTATACAATTGGGTATTTTTTTAAAACTATATTTAACCGGATGAAGGATTTTAGTAACGGACGTCTGGATCTTAAGTTATCAGAGCAGCAAGCTGAGCTAGCTCGGTTAGCAGCGCCGAACTGCCCTGGAGAAACACATGAAACTACTTTATTCAGTGTTTTACCTTTGATCACCGGGTCCGTTTGCTTTGGAGATTTGATTGTGATTGGTGGTTTGCTGTGCATGCAGAGCGCATGCGCATATCGCGATTATCGTCATGACACGATATATCGTGCAGTCCTTGTGGAGACCAAAGAAGAGCGAACAGTAGACTTTTGTTCGCCATGTTTTCTTTGACATGACTCCAAATGAATGCTAATGTTGTTCTGTATCAACTGGATGTGTAAATAGGCAACAAGTTAGCCATTTCAACCATAAGTGATTTTCTACCCGCTGCCTGAAGTGACTGAAACTACCCGTCGATGTCAGTGCTAAATTATACAGATAGTAAAAAGCGTTATTTGTTCCTCAAAATAAAGGTTAATCAAATGTCAGTGAACATGGAGGCGGGGCACTTAAACCTCCACTATCTTCAACTGCATTATGCTCAATGATGGTGCGTTTGTGTACCAGCTTGTTTTACTCGGTGCTGTTGGTGATAGTCACGATGCTCTCTCACCTAACTTTATATTATATTGAACAGCTGGCGCCTACACTAGCAGAAGGAGCGTGTGAGTCATGGTGGGAGGAAGTCAGCCTGCAGTAAATTACAAATGTGGCCTAAAGACATAAAAAACAACACATTGGTCACCAACAGGCAACAGAACATTGTGGTACAGTAAAATACGTTGAGTGGCTATAAAGTAATACCTGTCTTTGAGAAGTAACAGCCAGGCACACCCTGCACCGGCCTTTGACCTGAATAGCTCATATTAAATTGAACCAGGATGTGATGCATTAATTTATTTCCTTATCTGTGAGGTGTTGAGTTCCCCCGCTTTCTTCCTTTGAGACTGAGTCATCACCAGAGATGGGGTCGTTACTAAAAAAAAAGTAATATATTACATATTACTTTTTTAAAAAGTAATATATTACACTACTTCGTTACTCTCTACATAAAGTAACTCGTTACTTTACTAGTTCTTTACTCGTTACTTTACTCGCAGGGCCGGCCCGCCCCTCTGCAGGCAGATCACACAGACTTCTAAAGTTTCAAATGTTCTCTTTAGTTCAGTTTCCATTGTCGCATAAGACTATAGGGTTGGGAACCGAAACTCGGTTCCAGATGAGAACCGATAAGAAAATGCCGGGTACCGGGTACCCATACAAAATACACAATTTCGGTTCTGCTTAACGGTTCCTAAACGCGGTAGACCCTGTATTCCAGCGGGTCCGTCTGCACCGCGGTGCTGCGGTGACCCGGTGGAATACAGGGCGGACCTGGAGAATCACAGAACGGCCGGTCGTCAGCGGGCCGTTGACGGCCGGCTCGGTTCGCTGACGGCCGGCACCGCCCTTCATTTTTTTAAACGGCATCATATAAATTGCGCTGACAGGCGACAGAGGTCCACAGTTGCCCCGCAGCGATGCTCCCCCGCCCTCCCGTAGACATTTCACGAGCTCAGTCACTTCATAACACCAAAGATAGGTCGCGGTAAACACTCTGAAGTGAGGCTCCACTACACTAAAAAAGAAAAAGAAAAGGCAAAGTGTAATGCCTGTTAATAGCTTGCCACAGGCATAGCTCAGTTAAAATAAAGCACAGCTATTGTGCAATACATTTGTATTGCATGTATATTTTTTAGTAACAATTTCAGTTAAAGCTTTTAAGAATAAATATATTTTTGTTATCTAAACGTTTGACCTCTTTATTTTACAATTTTGGAATCGAAACGGGGAATCGATAAGAACCGGAATCGATAAGCAGAACCGGAATCGAAATCGGAATCGATAAATTTCAAACGATACCCATCCCTACATAACACTGATCCAGATCCTGAATGTTTTCCTATCTGACCATGGCTGTCCTCTGTCTCCTGATATCTGTATATTTTGCGCAGTCTATCTCTGCTCACGCTGTTGCGTCGGCGTGTTCTCCTGCGTGTTGGCCATGTGTTGCACTGGAACCAGACACCGCAAAGACTTCAGTCGAGCACGTACGAACTGCGCATGCGTGAGTGGCAATAACTCTCCTTACCAGCAGGCGGCGGTAGTGTGTATTCGTCATTCAAAACAGGCAACAACCGAAAAACAGAGAAGAAGAACAGACTACGTGATATAAACAAACAACAAATAGCTGTGCGTTAGCTTCACTTTAGCATGTGTTCTTTGCAGGTGCTTGTTGAGGTTTGATTATGACTGATTTTAGTAAGTAACGAAGTAACGCGTGTCGGGGCAATGTTAGTAACTGTAGTGTGATTACTGAATTATAAAAGTAGCGCGGTACACTACTCCGTTACCGACAAAGTAATATTATTACAGTAACGCGTTACTCCCAACTCTGGTCATCACCACACTCTTGATGCACCGGTTCACCTTAAAGAGACTTTGAAAAGAGCAGCTTGAGTCTGAGCATGTGATCATTGAAAATGACCTCAAGCTACCTTTTTTGTTTCAAACATTTGGTTGGAAATAAAGTTGTGTGTGCTTCACAAACACGGGATTATAAATACAACCGTCTTTTCTTAAGGTGGACGTCACCATCCTTTTTCCATCATCTGTACCTCGTGCCACATTCGTGCGGACGGAATTAGATTCACAGTTCCCAAACGTACGAGTGTGTATTTGTGCATGAATGTGTGGTCACTCCCAAGTGTATTAAAGTAGCGCGTTGATGCTGGTTGTGGCTGTCTGTGTGTTCCAACCACAGATTGCAGGGTATGTCTGCAGACAGGGCTCTAAACATGGGTCACAAGACGAAACCAAAATGTGACAAGTTCATCGCAGAGAGCCGGTGTCATGTATCTTAACGCACATGTGCTTATATAGCGCAGAATTGTGTGTTATTTCTGTATGCGGGTGCACTGGATGTGTGGTTCTGTATGTGCCTGGTGTCGGACATGTGTTTGAGTCATGCTAAACCGTGGTGGTGTTTCGGTATAAAAAAGCAGCCGTGTGGATTTTCACTGTAAACATGTTCAGTGTCGGAGGCAGAAAAGACATCCTACTGGAATCAAAGTGTGTGTGTTGTGGTTTCTCAATACAGTTTTTGCTGTCAGATAAGGATAAAACCCAACATTATTCAGACATGCATGTTTATTTTAAAACGAGGGTAGTTTATCTGAATAACTCACCACAGATTTTTATCATCAGTCCGTTTTTTAAAACCTACTCTTTAAATCTTTTTTATTTCTGTAGTTGTTTCTGCCATGCAAAAACATTTCCAGCATATGTAAAAAGGCGCAGTTATTGTCAAGAAAGCACTGGTGTAAAAAGTACATTTACTCAAGTTCTGTTATTTAAGTACATTTTTAAGGTACTTGTACTTTCTTTAGTATGTTCATTTTATGCTACTTCATATTTCTGATCCAATTATATGGATTAAGATGATTGGCATTACAAAAAAGTATTTCTTATTCTGATTGTGTTCACATCCATGGAACCTTTATAATCCAGCAATCCAATAAATGGTCATTCTGCATAATGACAACTTTTAGTTTTGTTACTTTATGTCAAGTTTGATGCTTATACTACTACTTGCGGTGTGTTGCAGCACATTAAAACATGTAAACATGCCATATTAGAGTCAACAAGTACAATTATGAAACCTAAAAATGAGTAAGTGCGCCCTTTTAAGTAACATTTTGAATACCAGACTTTTACTTGTATCAGAGTACTTGTACACAAGGGTATAATTACTTTACTTTAGTAGAAGATCTGAGTACTTCTTCCACCACTGCAAGAAAGTTAGTGCTCTAAGAAAGATCTTGCATATAGAAAAGCACAAGTCAACCATGAAGACATAACGTTGATTAATAATCCAGTTGTTAAAGACCTAGCTGACAGGTCTTATTCAATGAAGCTGCTGGTAAACGACATTCCTTCCTCTCAAATCAGGAAATAATGGGATTATAAATAGATCATTGACGTTTCTGTTTTCGATTTCCATTATTATTATTGTTGCCATTCAAGTTTCCCACGTGGCTGAATATTTTCCTCCGCCCATTGTGGTTTGATGAATGAAACGACGCCTTCCTACAAACTGTACCACGAACAGTTGCAGCCTGCCAATAACAACTATACTTTTCCAGTGTTTTTATTTTGAATCTCCACCGTCTCCACAGTCTTAATTTACTGCTATTTGTTTAAGAAATACTTTTGCTAGTATTAACTTCCTTTCCCTTACACAATAAACTTTAAATATCTGAAAGGAAAAGTCTCATTTGAAGACAGGGATTCAGAGGAAGTATTTTCTAAGTGTTTGTTTGTGTGTGTTTACATGAAAGTGCAAACCTTGTAGGATAATCTGTGGTTGCTTTTCTGTACGGGTTGTTTGTGCTCTGTCACCCAGTCAGTTTGTCTGTCATTCAGTCAGTTTTATGAATGTGTGTGGGCGGGACTCGGTGAACCAGTTTTGCCACCTGTGTGTTCGTGTGTGTGTAAATGTGTGGGTGTGTGTGTGTACATCAAATCCCTGGGACTGTCTGTAAGCTAATTATATAACAACACCTCTCTCATTCACTCCTACTTGTCCTCTCTCTATCCCTCTGCCGCCCAGACACACACACACACACACACACAGTGCAGCATGGATGGAATATACACAGAGTCAGAGGTACATCCTGTTATTGTCGGATCATTCATGTGTTCAGTGTGTCCCTGTGAGGGTGGCGGCTGTCATGCTCACGCTTGACAATGTTTTTTGTATTTTAAAATTCACTCTCCATTGTATCGTCTCATGTTAAACTCACTGTCTATCGACTGCAGTGCAGAGGGAGTTTTTGTCATGAATTGTTTTGCAGTGCTGTTTAGACTAAACTGTAGCTGTTGTTGTATGGAGGCTTCACAAACTAACCGAAGCTGCAAGACAATTACTCTGGTTGAATCTGTGAACGATACGTCTCATAATCACTGCATCTGGTGATGAGAATTATTATTTTTTTAAATACATTACGAGTGTATGAAACGTCAGATAATCGCCAACCTGAGTAAAAGGGTGATGACTTCAAGTTGTGTTGTTTTGTTATTGCCAACAATATTAAAAAGAGCCATAATGGGAAATACTCCTCACACTTACCATGTCTTTGAAAAGCCTATGTGTTTATGTAAATCTTTTTTAATCGACGATGACACGTTGTGACTTAATTAGCTTCTTTCTGCTATTTATAAAGCATTGATTTGAGGATATTGAAGTCATTAAAAGGTCAACATCTTGTGTTTTTTCTCATAGTTTAAAGGTATTATTAACAGCACTTTTTGTTATACTTTAATAGTGACAGTTGAAATACAGCCAGGCAGTAAATGATTTAGAGGGTGAATTATTACCTCAGGAAAAGGTTTAATCGAGGTGTTAAGATATGCAAATTGTGACTCTTTGTTTCAATTAAGTTAGTAGATGACATCCTAATACAACAGCCATATGTATTCTATATTGCATTTATTTAAGCGAGGTGGCCTATCTCTGCTGTAATATCGTTTGATTCTTTTGGTGGCTAAGTATATGATTGAATGATCATCCCATTTTGAAATGAACTTCTCGCTGAACTACCTCCACAGTAAATGCAACACCGGGCTGCATATACATTAAAGTGTGTGTGAGTGTGTGTTTGTGCAGACTTCTCCCGGTGCGACACCTCCCACCTCACACAGCGAGGACGAGGCGAAGTCGTGACTTAAGACGCCCTCAAACATTCTGCTTTGTGTGAAGGCAGATCTATAATTGCCGGCTGTGGCATTAACACACTCTTAAGAATTAAAACTTGAGTTTGAGTTAACAGAACAGATACTTCTCACAGGTTGGGGCCAGGATGAAATGATTGTTGTTTCCTGAGGAATCATTTTTGTTTGCTGAAGAGTTTTTGTGTTGCGTGGAAAGGATTTGGTTCATTAATGCTTACCTGGTATCTTCTCACAGTGATGTTTTTAAAGTCAAAATGATTCTTGTTGTCATTGATCTTACAGCGAATAGGTGTAGTTGCATTGTCTTTGTATTAGTAACAAAAATAGCTGTGTATTTGACAACTCACCTTATTCTAATCAATCTGGAACATAATAATACAATAATCTGATATTAATTTTGGATTAGTTTTAATATCAGTTTATCTGTGTGTTTATCTGTGTGTTTAACTAGGTGTAACGGTTTTGTTCTTATTACACAATAACATGCAATCATGTGGTGGGTGGTGGCGATTTTGAGATGTTTTTGCTTTCATTCATAGCTGCTGCACATATTAACTAACATCATCAACAAATAGGAACAAGACAAATTCTATATGAGCATATACATGCATTTTGAGACCTATTGACTCTTTAGATTATAACCCCACCCTACTTTATATTATAAATCAGACATTTCCGATAGCATGCTAATAGTTCTCCCTTTTTTCTCTGTGCAGTGACAGCTACATCGTGCGTGTGAAAGCGGTGGTGATGACGCGGGACGACTCGAGCGGAGGCTGGCTGGCCGAGGGTCCCAGCGCTCTGAGCCGGGTGGGGGTCTGCCGCCTGCTGCCGCCCGAGATGGGGCTGCTGCCGACCTCCAACGGCTCTCAGTTCATCATCCGGGGGGAACGGCTGCGGGACAAACAGGTACACACACACACACACACACACACACACACACACACACACACAGACACACACAGACAGACAGACGGGTGGTTTTTGTGTGGATACAAGCTACCGTATTAGCTTGGATCTGTACTTTTGTCTGTTGTGCGTTTATGGGTTTGTATTAATTTGCTTCAATGTGTTTTTAATATGTGCCGTAATTGCTTTGCTAGTGTGTTATTATATCTAGTATGTCTTTTTTTAATAACATCAACCTGCAAACAACTGTAGACGATAATTAGCCTCTATCGCTACATCAGGCACATAATGGACCTTCCGTACACCAAATTAAATCTTTATAAAACATATGGTTAGGTGTAATTAATATGGGTATTTTCTTCCAACAGGTGATCCTGGATTGTCCTCTGAGGAAGGACCTTGTTTACACCATAGCTACGCCCACGTTTCACCATTGGAAGGTGGAGAACATGAAGTGTGGGCTCTCCTTTCAGAGTCCAGCTGAGGCCAGAGCGTTCGACAGAGGCGTACGGAAAGCTATCGAGGACCTGGCTGAAGGTACGGCGAACAACGAATAGACGCACACAACTTTTTTTGACAAGGCCTATCTGCTGTCAGACGATGAGCTGCAGAGTTAACCATGTGAAAAAGTTATCCTTGAGTTTTTGATAGTTGAATTAAAGGATGTTTTCTTCCCCGTAGGCTCCACAACCTCATCTACAGCACTCCAGAATGAGGGCGAGCTGGGTGACGACGACGTCTTCACTGTAAGTACATTACTATACTATGCAAGTACTTAATATGGGCTGAGGAGAGATGAAGTGCTATCATGTTACAAAGTAAGGTGTCATGGTACAATCACTAGTATGTTTCAAGGCTAAAGAAAATGCCCATGACCATTTATTCAATAAAAACCAAGAGGTGCCTAAACATTTCTCCTTTCCTGGTTTTGTCCATGAAGCAGGAAGTGTTTAACTTCACTCCAGGTCCCCTCCCTGTGTCACGTATACCTGCTGCAGCACAATAAATGTGTGTGTGTTGTGGGATTGTGTGTCTGTTGTTTGTGTGTCAGGGCCTCTCTACCTTAAGTCAGCATGAAGGTCCCCCTCCCCCTACTCCGTAACCTGACACCAGGAGCAGCAGGCAGGGTCACAAGGTCACTTCCTGTATCCCACCACCTCTCTCCCTCCTGACGACCCCGCCCCCCCTCCTCCCTCTCTCACCCACCCTCCTGGTTGAAAAAGAGAGCCGCCACCAAACTAGCAGCTAGCAGCTGTTTCCCAGCTTAGTGCGGGAAGGTGATTTACGAGAGGAAGTGCCTCGTGGTTCATCTTTGACTCGAGCTGTCTGTAAGGGCCAAGACTAATAGGTGCTCTGCTGGGAGTGTACAGCCACCACAGAGACGCATACAAACACATGAGGGGGGGGGGGGGGGCTACAGCGATGTCAGAGGGTGGAGCAATTCCTCAAATGAAGCATCAGGTTTTCAGGAAAGTAGGAACTTTTAGTGCAACAAATTCAAGGCGATTCATTGGTGTTGTTGCTTTAAAAGCTGCCATATTGACCCCAAATGACACTCGGCTGCTCACTTTTATAGCTATGTGGAGGCTCATGATAACACAAATAATGACATCTCCTCCATTTATATATGTAAGAATTATGCAGGAAACTACTGAGATCATTGCAACGTTTTTGACGGCTTCATTATTTAAGCACGTTGAGAGCTCGCCACAAGCTCAAACGGCCCTGAAAATCACCTAGACTGGGGACTGATTTTGCATTTCTACTTTTAAATGTGTACCTGAACACATGACAGACATTACAGCTAGCAGCCAGCTGACCTACACACACACACACCTTTATATATATATACAGTCGATGACACACACACACACACACACACACACACACACACACACACACACACACACACACACACACACACACACACACACACACACACACACACACACACACACACACACACACACTCTTTGCCAGCATTAGAGGAATTACCAGCCTGTGGTCTGTATTTGAAATCCAAAAAAACAACAGTATTTATGATAAAATCCAGCCTGCCACTTAACAGGCTATCTTTAAACCGTCTCGTTATATGTGTCTGATGGCTAGCGCTTTTAATTTAAGCTTTGCACTGGTGAAGTCATCAAAAGGAGCTGTGGTAGACAACAAATAACATGATTGAAAGCACAGAGCATTGAGTGCAGCCACTACAAATTGTGCAGGGCATATGAGGTCTTGCAGGGGAAATACAAGGCTAAGGAATTTCACTATTTCCTTCAGCAAGCCTTATCTTGTCTTGTTAATAATCATCTGACTGTCAAGTGTATAATCAACAATCACACTTAAATTAACATCCATGGGATATGGGTTCATTTCTGCTTGTGCTCCTCTCAGCCAGTGCTAATGACCTTTCCTAAAGTTAGCGGTGGCGGTAGTCGTGGACAGGGGGAAATGCAGCAGCAGATTTACAGTCTTTAGGGTGGAGGGGGCGAAGCTAGGATGGACATACTTCCCTAAATGATTCCTTGTTCGCCAAACCTAAACTTAACCCAACCCTTCCTCTGTCCCTCCCTTCAGCACGTCTCCCCTCTCTCTCTCTCTGTCTCTATTTTGGCTCATTCACAACAGGGGGAGTGAGAGCTATTGAAGCAATTCTGGGCTCATCCCAGGAGAGCGAGACGGGCCTGTTGAAGGATGAATCCTCCCGAGCTTTTGAGTCGGGACATGTTTTGTGTCAGAAAATAACTTGAAATGCCCTCTGTTCAGCCTTGGGCCAGAATATATAGAGAGAGGATGTCCAGAAATACAAAGTCTCCCCCTCAACTCCTCTCTGTTTGCCTCTTGGTAAAAGCCTGGTCTGTGTTTTGAATTAGTTTCAGCCGTGGAGGCCAGAGTCGACTGGTTTTAAACCGTATCGGCTCCTCCCCCCCGGTAATGTCTTCTGCAGGGGGGCGGGCCCGGAGAGAGGCAGCATGTTATGTTATTTTTGGCCGGCTGCTCTGGGGGCTTTGTAAGAAAGCTGGGGGAAATTCTCAGCATGGCGGTATCCATGTGGGGACAGACGGACAGACACACACCAGATCGTGCTCGTATAACTCTGGCAAATAATTGTTTGCATTGGTTAAAGGGCCAGGTTTTGACACACGGGACACATATTTTGTCAATTTAATAAAGGGTGAGGGGAAATTACGTTTTACTAGGAGGATATGTTACCTGACAAGAAACCGTGGTAAAACTGCAATTTATATAGTTGATGCAGTTCAGTGAGGAGAAACAATGTTGATTTTGTTTTGACAACCATAGTAGATCAGAATCAGAATACCTTTATCATTAGTCCCACAGAGGGGAAAGTTGCATCGTTAAAGCAGCAAAGAGCCACAGACAGCTTAATGTTACATTTGTTAAAAAAAAGTACTAAGTTATGATAGAATAAAAGTAAAAAATAAATACTTTTCAAAATACAAATCCTGTAACAGTTCTTAGGATTTAGCAGCCAGGTATATATTACAGTTATTAATGGCATATGTATATAATAATGTATATATTGCACATATTGCACATAGTTTGATGGTATTTAACAGCAGCAAGTTACACAATTACAAAATGCAAAAAACACACCTTGTATAACATCTGTTTGAAGCATATCGAGGGATGGAGGGAGTCTCAAAATCTTAACTAATATTTGTTCTCACATAGAGCCATCAATAGGTTGTTATGTGTGGTTTTGAGTGACGTTTTAAAAAAGAAAAAGTTAGATGGATTGCTCTAAGATGTTGAGCACACTTTCATGTCCCTCCCAGGATTAATTGAAATCACTTTGTTGATCCCTTATTTTTTTAATAATTCCAATTTTGGGTTTATTGAAATCCCCCTTAGCAGTGGTAACAACACGGCAGCTTCTCTTCCTGGGGTCTTCAAAATGTTTAAACACAATTTAAAAGACAATTACTGACATCTATATGAGACTCAACTTTACGCACAAGAACATTAACACAAAACGATAATGCAGATCCTGTCTAGTAGGCTACACCAGATGGCTCTAGACAACGTATTTTTATTTAAAAGGCCACACGCCTCCTCTAATTACAAATAAATAATGATAGATAGCTCTGTACATGAATAGCACACCATTAAGCACATGTTAGCATGCTAACAGGCTCAACTGAGATGATGGATATGTTAAACATGCTAGCAATGCCATTGTGATCGTATGGCCATGCTAGTGTTAGCATTTAGCTGAAATCACTGTGCCTAAGTACAGCCTTCACAGAGCCATTAGCATTGCTCTGGACTCTAGTTTCATCATACTGTACATTGCGAGCAATCTAGGGGTTCAGTGTCTTGCTCAAGGACACTTCAACATGTGTTCAGGAAACATGGGTTTGAAACACCAACCTACTTTGCTAACTGAGATACAGCCAACATGTATTTATTTTAGTATTTCCAGTAAAAGTTGAGTACAACCGGGAACATTTGAGTACAATGAATATTACATTTCACTCAGGTTGATTTTTCTTTCCTTTTTATGGGGTGAAATCTCATCAGTTCAGGGAAAAAAGAAAGCTTATAAATCTTATTGCTGCTGGCAGATGTTGACGAGGTAAAATAAAGCCAAACCTTTATCGTGGACAAGCTTGTAGACCCTTGATACAAGTTTATATTGCATTATTGACCCATGGTGCTCAAAGCATGGTTAAACAAATGCAGACAGATACAGATCTTTTTATTTTCAACAAAATAGGCTAACATTGAGTTACGAAAGGTGTTGTGAGGACAGCATATTATCTAATCTATTGTCGGTAGATGCTGAAACTTTAAACCCTCCAAGAGATAAAACCAGTTCTTCTTCTCACACACAATTGGGTCCAACACATCTTGAATATCTCACCCGTAGGCCAACACATAACCAGGATGACATGATGAGACAGGGGTCCTATCAGCTGGTACACCCCGACCCCCCACAGAGGCTGACCCCCAGTGTGCCGGTCTGAAATCTGTCTGTCTGAGCGCTACACGGCTGTGAATCGACTGTCTAGTGTCTGGCCAAGGTTTGAGTTGGAGGGGAGCCCTGACAGGCTTTAGCGGAAAGGGGACAGGATACTGTTCACACAAACACACACACCGACCGACCGACCGACAGGCGGGAGAAGTGGAAAAGAGAGAAGGGAAGGAGGAATGTGTAGAAAGTGAATTTGAGGGAAGGAGGACAGGTTGTTGGGGGTGAGGACGAGGACGAGGAGAGGCCAAAAAAAGGCGAAACTGCAAAAAATGTGTGTGTGCAGATTGCTAGCTTCGTGATATCAAGTCAAGCCACCAGCTTGATCTCAAGCATGATAAATAATTATCTAACCTGTCAAACAATGTCTCTATTGAAGTGGATTCAACAGTTGAAGGTTTTATACATTTGATAGTTGTTGATTTTAGAGCTGAAAGGATTAGTCAAATACACCTTATTTCATTTCAGGGTTAGGGGTGTAAGAAAATAAGGATTATTTTCATTCTGGGAAATGTTAATTCCTTTGTTCAGACTACACATGTATTGCTGTGGTGTTTAATGGTAAAGGGTCTGTAATGAATGCAACTGCCGATCTGTTCCGATTGTATGAAAAAGTTGTATTTCTTTACTCGGATTGGATGCTTATAGGTGGTGTGTTTTTTATACTATAACAGTAACGCAATATGTTGTATTTCAACCACTTTTGGGTTTATTAAAAATATATACTTTGAGTTTTCACCTCATAAATGCAAACTTATGGAGTCTTATTCATCAGTCTTGTGATACATTTGGCTTTTATTAAGGTTATAATGTTCAGTTTAAAGTGTGTTAGAGAGGTGTTCAACTATAGGATCATTTTGGAGGCTGCAGTTTGTGCTGCCATTGGATAAACCAAGGTGTTTCTAATATTTTGTCCATACCATTTATATAAACCACGGATATCCTATTCTATCCTAATTTATGTGTCCTTGCTACAGTGTTTTCTTCTTGCCTGTTGCAGATGTTTTATGGCAGATGTTGTTTATAAAAGTTTAACTCGCACACAGGGATCCAAATGTGGATCAAGTGGCTTGAAAACGGGGCTCAAGCTTCCTGTTTTTCCCAATCAGAGCTTCGCCAAGGCTTCCTGTTTTTGTTTGTCCAATCATGGCGTCCTTTCGCAATAACTATTTGTTTGGCGCATCCAATCTCAGAGCAGCTTTTGACCGGCATCCTGTGTTTGTTTGTGTCCTCAGAACACCACAGACAGCTCATCCAACTCCTCCCAGAAACTGGAGAGCTCTCTGCCGCCGCTCGAGTCCTCGCCCCTTCCGCAGAGACACAAGTGCATGCTGGGACATCGCCACGATCTCCACGACCCCTACCGGCTCACAGACCACTACTTCATGGACCAGGTGAGACATCCAGTAACATCGAACAGTGATGCAAAGAGAGTCACATTAAATTATTTAGCTATTTATTTATTTACACTCTATTTATTTACACTCAATATATAGGTATTTACCAGTTACAAGTATGAGTTTTTACAGCCAGCAGTGTTTAACATTCATTCTGTCTTTCTCCTCAGCCGTTGTCTCGGCTTCCCCGCCATGTCACCTTCCAGGAAGACGAGGAAATCGTCCGCATCAACCCTCGGGAGCGGAGCTGGGAACGAACCACCGAGCGCCACTATGGACGCCCGTCGGACCGCCCCTCTTTCACGGGCTACGAGGACTACCGACACGCCACCGTGCGGGACAAGTTTATCCAAATGGAAGACTCTGAGTCGTACGTCCACTTTGCCAAGACAGAGTCGCAGAAGCACGACTACACCTACCCTCTGGCCCCCACCCTGTCGCCCTCAGACTCTGACCCCGCTCTCGGACCCTTGGTCAATAAGGGCCAGGGCGGCTCGTACCGCCAGGGCTTCTCCTCGGTGGTCTCCGTCCAGCCTCGATCCTTCCTCCCGAGCTCCTCACCGTCCACAAATGGCGGGAAGGGGCGAAAAGAGGACGGGTTGGAGCGCGCTCAGTGTGAGCATTGCGGCGAGGCTTTTTACATCACCGACAACAGGAGAGGTCGGTGCCACGATGCGCCGGACCCTGTGCAGGGGTGCATCCGGAGGGTCAGCTGCATGTGGCTGGCAGACACCATGCTCTACCACTGCATGTCAGACCCAGAGGGGGACTATTCGGACCCCTGCTCCTGTGACGGGGGCGAGGGCGGAGGTGGAGGCCGATTTGGCTCTCGCTGGTTAGCGCTGCTCGGTTTATCTCTGGTGGCGCCGTGCCTTTGTCTCTACCCGCCACTCCACGCGTGTCACCGGGCGGGGCTGAGGTGCGGCTGCTGCGGAGGCCGACACAAAGCCCTGAGCTGAGGAGAGGAACAATGACAAAAACCTAAAAACCCAACGCAAGCACAGGGAAAGGGAAGGATGGGGATGGACACGGAGGGGACAAAGTGGCTGCTCACTCTCTTGCCTTGGTTTCTCTGGGATTCTCTACAAATTCCAGACACTGAAATAAGCCAAATATAAAAACAGTTGGTGCATTTTCTGAACGGCCTGGGAAGATAAGCTCCCCCTTACGGCAGACAGTTCTCTCAGCTCTCCACGTGGCCATTTCATGCTCTGTTTCTAGAGAGAGAGAGAGCACTCTTTTTCAGGGGGCCTTTTTTTTTTATAGCTGACCTATATGTCATGTATCACATATGCAGGTACTTTATACTTTGTACACTGACTCGGCGTCAAAGAACTTGAATTGTTTCTTTGTTCTTTTTTTTTCTTTCTCCTTTGATGTACGCGTGGCCATTTTGTTTATATTCTATTCCAATATCAGGCCCGCTCAACTCCAGCTACAAGAGAATCAGACACTACACCTCTTTGTGTGTGTGTGTGTGTGTGTGTGTGTGTGTGTGTGTGTGTGTGTGTGTGTGTGTGTGTGTGTGTGTGTGTGTGTGTGTGTGTGTGTGTGTGTGTGTGTGTGTGTGTGTGTGTGTGTGTGTGTGTGTGTGTGTGTGTGTGTGTGTGTGTGTGTGTGTGTGTGTGTGTGTGTGTGTGTGTGTGTGTGTGGTGTGTGTGTGTGTGTGTGTGTGTGTGTGTGTGTGTGTGTGTGTGTGTGTGTGTGTGTGAGCTAACAATGCGCACCGAGGCCTTTTGTTGTCTATACTGCAGCTTATAGTAAAGCTCATGTATATAGTCTACATAGCTCTCCACCATCGACATCTTCTTTGTTCGCCGAAACAAACGTGGTACTCATCTTAATCTTCTAATATCCCAAAGATTCTAGTTTTTATCCTATTTATTTCTCACTGAATTGATCTACCAGCAAAAAGGGTGCTGGGTTGTGATTCACTCAACTAACGAGACGGTGCTTTAAATCAAGCTAGCATTCGTCTCCCTGCTCCTTTCACGTTATTTCAAACAGTGCCTAAACTTTCACCTAAACCAGTCTTATAATTCCAGTCAGTTTCTTGACACATACACACAAAGCGGTGTCAGACTATAAGGCTCTGATTTCCTCATCCTCCACAGAACCTTAGTCAGCAGTCAAGGATGAAAGAAAAAAACAAAACAATCAGAGATACCATTAAACTTGGTTCCCGTTATGCCTTAAAATGTGGAGTCTGGCTCCAAACTTCACCCCCATCCCTCTGAAGATGTCTGCTTTAATGAAAAGCGTGAGCACGGTTACGGCTCCAAGCAATCAGCCTCAACACATACTCTTTTTAAATTGGTTTAAACTATTTTTATACTGAAAAGGAACTTTTAAGAAGGTTCTGATCAAGTGTGTAAACTAAGGACTCCAGTGTGCTTGCGGTGTACAATCAGCTCCCATCTTTTAGCCTCGTCCTTCAATGAAGCCCACCAGTCACATACTGTATGAGTAACAGCGGTAACAGAGACTAAAACTGTTATAAAATGATAAATGTAAATACATTTCTTAAAAACTCCTTAATAGTGAAAATTAGTACAAAAGCTTTTGTTGCCTAAAAGAAGTTGTGAATGACCTTAGGCCTCTAAAATTTCACTACAGCAATGTAGTGAGTTTTATTTTACACTTATACATAAAGATGTGTCCTTCTTCTGTTGAAAGAAGAATAATCTGACATTTTAAGAAACAAGATTTGTTTGAGGAAAAGATGGATACACTGTCTTGTCTCTGAGCCTGAAGCAGGTTAGCTTAGCTTAGCATTGACATTGAAACGGGTGTTAACCGCTAATTTCGCTTTATCTGAATTCTGAAGGTAATAAAATACACCTATGGGTATATTTAAAACTCACTCTTCAATAAATATATAATATAACGTTTGTTTTAGAAACTAAAGTGTAAGAAGCTATGCTAGCTGTTACAACTTGCTGAAACCTCCATAACATGTGACTGTTGGGCCAAAAAGCTGACCATCACAAGGGCGCCTTACGCCTAGGGGATGTGACCGGGAAGACGATCCTCTTTTAAGAATTACAAAGAAAAAGGATTAGCAAGACATCAGTAGGGTCCCATTGGTAAAGAACGGTAGTCCAAAAAAACGGCTGAAATGCTGGAAACAAACATCCACCCCTGATTGTTTTGCCAAGGAAATGTCACTTGCTGTAGTTGAAATACAGAATGCCTGAGGATGTCCTTTTCCCTTCCCTGGTTGTGTCTGTTTCATACATCCTGTGTGTTTGTGTGTGTGTGTTTTTCCCACATCCCTTTCCCTTCTCCTGCTCCTTGATCCAAAGCTACTGGGATCAGCTGAAAATGCCATCACATGCAAAATTAACATCTATCCAGTATAATCAGATTCTACGATGATGTGATGTTTCAGGGACGGGACCAATCAGATTGGAAAGAGTGTGTGTGTGTGTGTCTGCGTTAATCTTTTTTCTCTCTGTCTCGTCCGGTGTTTAAGTGTATTCTCACATGTCAGAGCCATTTACAAGTGCCTGAACGCATCCTCTTTATCTCCTTGTATTTAAATTGAAAAATTAAAGAAACAAACTCCCTGTATTGAATTAGACCCATTTTTTACGCTTAGTATTTTTACCTCTGTAAAAAAAAAAAGAGCAAAAATTATATTATATATATCAAGTGTATGTTGTACATTTTTATTTCTATTTGTTTTTTTTAAATAACTGTTTCTAACATGTACGATGGATGTAGCTCTTGCTTTGAGAAGGAACAGGAAGTACTTTGTAGATACTGAAGGGTGGCCAGGTCTGTGAGAAAACTAAAGTGAAATGTGTGTCTTACCTTCCGCCTCCAATAAAATGAGAGAAAACAGTGAAACCACACGCGTGTCTGCTGGTTTATTTCACTACTATTTTTACCTAAATGAAGGTACTTCCCCATAAATGTCTACAGTAACTAACCGCAGCATGCATTATCATTTTCTTCAATGTAACTTCTGTTTTATTCTATTCTAAGTGCATGAAATCAGCTCAATTAAGGAACAACAAGTGTTAATGGATGACATAAAACTGAACATGTAAGAAACCATAAAAGACAACCAAACAGGAAATGTTACATAAAATATGCTCACAGGGAACGGCTGTGCTTGAGCTAAATGCTAACTAAAGAAAACTAACAATGCTAATACGCTGATATTTACCCTATTGGTGCCAGATACAGGCCAAAAGTATTTCTTCAAGTTTTAAGGTTATTTCACCATTAACTTTGAGTATTGCAACACAAAGTCATGGGGTGATGCTTGAGCTACATGCTAACTTAAGCAAACGAACAATTCTAATATGCTGATATTTAAAAATATTTATTTCGCATTAGGATGCAAAAAAAATTCCTATTAGTGCCAAACACAAGTATAGGTTAACATGAATGCCCTTAGTTTGGAAGATATTTGATCATTAACCGAAAGTATTGAAACAAAATGTAATGTGGTGATGATACAAGCTAACTTGAGTAAACTAACAATGCTAAATTAACATTGTTTTTGCATGTTGGCATCCTAAAATTAGTTAATTACTGCCCAACACAGACAACATGAATGTCTTCAGTTGCGAAGATATTTGGTTATTAACCAAAATATTGAAACAAAAGGTCATGGGTTGATCAAGAAAAGGGAGAAAAGTGTTTCCAAAGTATGGTTCATCATCACTTTCTGTGGTAAAGCAAATCTAGGGGCATAGTTGTTTTAAGTAGTGTTAATCACATTTTTTGGAGGACTTGAGGTCATAAGGACCGACACATCCAGATTTAACAATTGCTTGAAGCCATGCAAAAAGTCCCTAAAACAATCCATAATCTCTAGAGTAAAATAATTGCTAGGGAGAGAGGATGTCCTCCTTCATGAGGTGAACAAGTTCAGTCAAGGCTAAGGTTTATTGTGTTTAAAGTAATACTTCCATAGTATAATGCCCCAAAACTCCTAAGTAATTAATGAAAAAAAGCACAAAGAAAATTCCTCAGTGGAGAACATTCTCTTCAAGATGTCTCTCCCTCCTCAGCAGGAACATGTGATAGCCATCGAGGACGTCGAGCTGTTTCACTCAGGATGTCTCTGGAAAAGCATGTGGGCGATAATGATGGAGCGCGAGAGAGGGGAGGGGGAGGGAGAGGGAGAAAAAAGAAGAAAAAGACGGTCCCTCAGGGCTTTTGGGGGCCTGCTAAGCAGCTCAACGGCTGCAAACAGCATCACAGTCCACATGTGCAAACATTTAAGATATCTGCTGGTGTAATGGGGTCAGCGTGGCCCCTCTCTGTGCACGGAGCACCGGAGATCTCTTCCCACTGAAGTTTTGAGGAATGGGTGGCTCGTCCCGCACCAGTGCTGTGGTTTCATGTCCAAAGATAGGCAGAGTTTTGATGATTTCCTCCTTCGGACTTAGTTTTGTTCTACATTTGCACCATGTGAGTATTGGTTATGCAACATTTGAGCCTGTTGAGTTTCACCGTCAGGTCTGAATTACCTGATAAACTCAGAGAGCAGAGATGTTGCAGTGAAGCTAGTAAAGCTTACAAGCAGCTGGATAATTGTTTCAGCATTCCCTGACTGAGATCAAACCCACCTGAGATAACTGGGAAACATCTCTCTACTCCCACCCTGTGGAAAATGGAAAAGGATTGTTCAAAACAACTTGGCAATATAGAAAAATAAAACAAGTTTAATTAAGTCTGTTAAAAATTAATTATAAGTAATTGTTTTAGCAGTGACATGTACTCAAGCATTTGCAGTTAGAGTAATGTTAGTGAGGAATGGTTCCTGTGTCAAAATAGTGATGCAATATCGTATCAGTTTTCAAAAAGACCCACAAATACATTTCTAGATTTTACTTTAAAGTGTGAAATATCTGAAAAACTTTGGTCGACTCGACACAACGATGTTCAAGTTCTCAAGTGAGCCCTACAAATATTGGTTTTGAATATTTAGGCATGAAGAAGAAGATTGTTGAAAGAAAAGTTGAGATTTTCACCTGAAAAATATCTGACAAAATGTATACCTTGAATTTGTAGAGATAAAAAAATCCTATTCAAGCAATCAGATGAAATACTGTACATGGATTTGAGTGAAACAAAGAGTGTTTCCTTCTGAGATGTAATGTCAAAAGTCATTTAAAACTGCACCACAGTGTTTTGTCCTCTGTTGAGAGGCGGCGATGCGTCCGTTTGTGTTCTGATGGGGAGGAAAACTTCAGAGGTAACCGTTCAGGGTTAAGAGGGAAGTGGCAAGAGTCGAGGGATTAAAATGGAACAAGGCCGGAAGAGTCTGGGTGAGATCTTTATTTCAGGCTCGGAAAGAGAGCCTCTTCCTCTGGTGGCGCCAGTCCTCTGCCACTGTTCCATTTCCTCTTCCTCCGTCTGCTCCATGGCTCTGTCACCTCCGTACCTCCATCCTTTAGTTCAGTTATCTATCAACTCCTTCTATCTCACCTCCAGCTCTCTGCAAAGACTGAGAAGAACTCATTCATCACTAAAAGAGCAGAAATGGTAATCGGTAAATTGTGCAACATTCGATGGACGCATGTTCTCAAATGTAGGAATCGTCTACCTTTCTTTTGTTTTTCATTATAGTAAACTAATTATATGAAATGAGGCCACATTGAACTCAAGGACTTTGGGATTTTGCATCATGTTTTTGAGAGTTGCAGCCAAAAGACATACACCTTCAGTATTTTTAAAAAGCATGGTTAAAGGTGGGGTAGGTAATTCCCTTCAGAAACACTTTTTGTTATATTCCAAGGAATGCTCTTAACATCCCGATAGCAATGAATATATGAAATGCTTTGACAATAAATACATAAAAAAATGTAATCTGTGGAAGCCGTGGCGCTGTAAAAAGCACGACCAATCATCTGAGCCGGCCCGGCTAAAGTAACTGGATGGCCTACCTGCCTGTCAGCCTTCCATCTGTGCACAAACTTATCTCGTGCCCTCATTGGTCATGTGCGCGTTCGTGTGTGTTGGAGGAGGGGCTCTGTGAGGAAGTCTGAAGGAAGAGACAGATATTTTTCGGCTGCATACTTTCAAATTCTAGCGCACTCGAGCTGGTTTCTCCATTCTTACCTACCCCACCTTTAAGGAAATGTTCTAAAATCTAACATAAATTGCACATTTTACTCTACTTGACCTAAAATCCATTCTGAAACATCTTAAAATCCATCATTTAAAGGTGGGGTATGTAATTTATTTCAGAAACACTTTTTGTTATATTCCATGGAATGCTCTTAACATCCCGATAGCAATAAATATATTAAATGCTTTGACAATAAATACATAACCAAATGTCACCTGTGGAAGCCGTAGCGCTGTAAAAAGCACGACCAATCATCTGAGCCGGCATACTCTGTTCCTCTCCAGTTTGATGTTAAAATGTTTAGTTGTTTCAGATTTTAGAACATTTGCTTAAAGGTAGGGTAGGTACGAATGGAGAAACCAGCTCGAGTGCGCTAGAATTTGAAAGTACGCAGCCGAAAAAGATCTGTCTCTTCCTTCAGACTTCCTTACAGAGCCCCTCCTCCAACACACACGAACGCGCACATGACCAATGAGGGCACGAGATAAGTTTGTGCACAGATAGAAGGCTGACAGGCAGGTAGGCCATCCAGTTACTTTAGCCGGGCCCACCTTTAAAACCTGTATCACTATCAAACCTCTGCTTCATGAAATGATAATGAACACTTTGAGTGTTTCCACGTTGCAGAGCTTTAGGTTTAAATGCTGCTGCACATGCATTAAAATATATACATCCAGCCACTAAGGCAACTAATACAAGGTAAATGAAGTAACTTTATTATGCAACGTTTGCTGAATAGCAGCCAGTGAAATAGCGAGGTTTATCTTGAGTTTGCTAACATTAGCTAGCATTAGTCAATATAAACTACATACCAGACCAAGTAAGGCTGCAAAACAGATGACATGTTAAATCGAGCGAGGGCGCTTTGTTATTGTTTATGAATGCAATGTTTTGTTTGTGCGACAAGGAATGTGTTTATTTCTTTTGAAAGATACACATTCTGCCTTTAAATCTTAATGAGCCGGTTATGTATTTGTTTTGCTCGAACACTTAACAGAAGCAGAAGATCTGAAAATCCTTCCTGTGTTGCAGATTATTTCGTGATTCTTAACGTTACCCACCGATCTTTCCCTTTTTTCCAAATCGATGCGTTTCTTTCAGCCCAAAGATGACTCACAGCTCGACTGGCTGCATGTCAGAAAGTGGATCGCGTCATTACAGCTTTGTGTGATATTTTGTGTTGCATAACAATATTTGACTTGTTATTAAACTTGTACTCATAAGGCTTTGTAACTGCAGCACATGGTCTGTTGACATACAAGATATCTCATTTGGGATTGTTAAGTAAAACTATTTCCAAATGTACGTTATTAAACTTTCATTCTTCATTTCTGGGCTTTTTTTCTGTGTCAGATTGCTGGTGTCTGGGCAACAACACATCTGTATGTAAAGGGAAATGAAAATAAGGACCAAATTCAGTACACATGACTTTTTTTTAAATTATATATATATTCTCCAGGGGGATAGGAAATTAATGTTTACATAAAATACTGAAACATGTTAATTACATTTGAGTTTAAAATCCTAACTTTGCCAACAAATTAGATTTTTTTAACGGCTTTTTACAAACAGGGGTTTCGACTTCTGTTAGACTTTAAAAAAATGAAACTTGGGTCCTAAATATTTTAGTTTTTGTAGAATAAACGCACCTTGATGCTTATACAAACAACTCAGAAGACTTACTTCTTAAGAACCTGCCACAGAAACGTCCTTATAAATCACTTTTCTTTATTTAAATCAGCGTTAGGCAGTTATGCTATGAACAACAAAAGGAAAACAGTGACAAAAGAAAGACATTAAAACAGATCCAGTTAACATTAACTGCACTTGGCACTGGATAGACCTTCATGGAAAGAAGAAGAAAATAAAATATACACATTTTTCAAAATAGAAGTGCCTTCAGTCGACCATTGGGAGTGAAAGACTGGAGGATTTAAATTATAGTCTCAACAGTATTTCAACGTCGATAAAATACCGTTTTACTATTCCCAGGTTTGCGGCTAAATTAAAACCGATTTCATCGTCAAGCTGCCTCCGCTCTGAGGTGATCTGAAGAGGAACACTACAGGTGAGGAGCTATATTTACTACAACTGCTCACACCCGATCATTCAGCTCGAGATTTAAAGCGAGAGGAGGCGATGGCGAGGCTGTCAGATGAGGAAGAAATATCACTAACCCTCGCCCACATACCCCAAAGTACCTTCAAACACCCGGTGTCAAGCTCAAGGACTTTCCTGCGTATTCATCCCTTTATAAAATCAACCATCAATTCTTCATAAAACATGGGGGAACTTCTGTTACCACAATACACTCCATTTGCAATGGTAGTAGTGCACAGCAACACAAAAAATCAAATGAAAAAGATATAAATTCAAAGCAAAACAAAAAATGGTGATCCCTCTCCCAGAAGAGGAACGAAAAAGTCGTGATATCTTTTTTATAAAAAACAGACATAAAAATGTGATCGCTCGCCTGGAACAGATGCTGAAAGCGGCCGTGGCTGTTTGTGGTGGACCCTGATTGTGATATTACAGACGCTTTACAGAGACTTTGCATCATTAACCCTCTGAGGTTTAATCAAGGGAAGGAGACTAATCTTTCTTTAACACTTTACCCCCTTTGGAGGTAAACAAGCAGGTTGTGCACCAGCTAAATATTAACCGTTTTCTAGTTCAGGTAAAAGGTGGGGTGTCAGTGTACATCTGTAAAAGATGGATCTGGTTTGCGAGGCTTGCGAGGAAAAGTGTGAGCCAATCCCAAACCAGGAGAGGAGGAGGAGACGACTCGTTACCTCTGATGTTTGAGGGGAGCCGATAGAGAGGAGAAGAGGGATAAATAGATATATACTCTGCGATGTGGGCGAGGGGAATGTGTGTGTGTGTTTGTATGTGTTCAGGGCTTTATCTGACGGTGACTCCGAGTTTCTCCAGCACGCGGACTCCTTTCTCCTCGTACTCCTCGCGGGTCAGCCAGAAGTTGTCCTTGTCCTTCATGATGTCGGCCAGCACGGCTCCGCCCAGGAACACCATGTGCTTTCGCCTGGGAGGGTCCTCGATGCGGATCTTGAATTTCTGAAAAAGCAACGGGACATGAAGACTTAAATTACAGCCCTGTGTAATAAAGAGATATCCTGCAGACCAAAACTAACGGTGTCAAATCAAACCACTAACATAATGGTGCATAGCTGAACCTTTGGAAACAGAGAAAACGATTGAGGTGAACAAGGTGTGTGCATTACTGCCGTGTCCTCTTGTTTTTGGATGTGGGAATCTTTAAGTGGCGATATTAACAGAATGAGGGACATTTTTGGAAACAACATTTAGACATCAACACACAATCCTTCCAGCTGCATCATTGCCAGTAGATTTGTGGGGGGAGGGATGTAAAGCTGGCTTAGGCTGTTCTTTATTCATGTCAAGAACTATCAGCTTATAAAGTTGATAAAGTGCGGATGTTAGCAAAAAAAAGCTGCTAATTGAAACTCCCAGTTGATCCGGATTTATATTAGCTTTTTCACTTTGAGGGTCACTTTAATCATCCAACGCTAGCATCCAAACTCTTCGAGCTTAGATTTGGTCTCTATCAAGTGTGAATGAACCAAAACAGTTAAAGGTCACCTATCATGCTATTTTTAGGCAATAGCATAGGTCTCAGATATATAAAAATATATAAAAATCATGTCCATGAAGTGTTTTTCTCAAAATACCAAACAGGTCACCCATTCTAGCCATGCCTCATATCCCTCTATTTCACTTCCTGTTTCAAAAGTGCTGATTTGGGGTATAAAGCTTCTAAAAAATAAAAAAGTAGGGGGCTGAGCTCATGCGGGACCCGGCAGCTACTGTCTAAACCAGTGTTTCTCAAACTTTTTCATACCAAGGACCACTTAACCAATAAAAAAAACACTCGCGGACCACCTAACTCCACAAACATCCAAAAACACATCATTTTTCTAGAACAGATTACAAATCGCCTGAAAATGGTACAAACAAGTGGCAACATGTGTGATGAAGGTGTTGCGCTGGGCTATATCATGCAATCGAAAGTGAAACTTAAGCTTGCTCCATTGGTGGTCCCTAGTGGTCCGTGAGTATATTGGTAACATTTCACAATATACTCACGGACCACTAGGGGGCGCTCACGGACCACCAGTGGTCCGCGGACCACACTTTGAGAAGCACTGGTCTAAACTAAATACTGCCGTGATGAAACGCCATATCATGGATCATCAAGGATTCTCTCTGAAACAGTTTGGAGCTCAAAGGCTTTCTCTCTTGCCGGTTATACCACAAGGTGAGTTCCTTTTTATTTCCTGCTTCTTCACACACATGCTCTCCAGTACAGGTTAGCTCTGAGTGTTAGCGATGCTAATGTAAACACCGACCATATTACGTCCAAAACAGTCGGGCATTGTTTCTGATAGCAACTTTCTGATTGGGCCGTGGGTCCACATTTCAGATATTACGTCATATCGGACGCAAATCTGGATCAGCTCCGTCGTAGCCCCGTTTTTAGAGATTTGGGTACGGAGGAAAAGAGAGAGGGTTTTATTTTCTGACGCTGCGTGAGTTCCCTGACACACCGGGGACACATCTTTATATAAAAGACATCAAAAAGTGCATTTTGCATGATAGGTCCCCTTTAAGTTTGGGTTGTCAAAGTGATACTCCGCTCAAACACAGCCTTAAATGTTTTTCCCTTCATGTCAGATACAACTTACTGGCATGGTGAGACATTTATTTTTCAGACGGTAGAAGTATAAAAACATCAATACAAACTTGTGGACCCACCCTTTCCGTATAACATTCCAGTATCTTCCAAAAGACTCACATTTTCACCAAATAGGGCTAAAAGACACAGAATCTGTTTGGAGTTTAAAGCAACAAACAAACGGCTAGAAGGTGCAAGCTACAAACGGAGGCGGTGTATTTAAACATATTTTGAGTGTTTGGAAGATCAAAAATATGCAACAGTTTAAAAATGCTTTATGGATTGCGCGTCTGTACGTCACATCCACTGCAACCCAAAAATAATAAAAGTGAACACAGTCACTATGAAAGAGTGGATCGCACACCTTTTTACAGCCATCTCTCAAATCTTTGCTGTATAAATATTTTCTCGATCTGAGTTACTTTAAATGGCATATATGTGATGCGTAAGAATAATATAACTACATATGAAGGATTTAACTCCAAAATGACCAGAAGAAGAACCGGAGTTGTGGGCAGAGAGAGGAGCACATAATGACTCGCTTTTAACGTATGAGTCATCGGCAGACCTTTGTGTACAAAAAAGCTCAGAGTAAAATCATCAGCGTCTCTGGGATGCTGAAGTGGAAATGTACTGAAGGGATATTTCTCCAAAACAAATATTTATAATTGAGAAGTGAACCCGGCATGTGTTATTATTAAAGACCTGTGTTTGAGTTTAATTAATGTCAGTTAACCTCTCTCGCCTCCTGGTGGTCGGTTATGCACACAGCACCATATTGAGACTAAACATGAAGGGAAACTTTGCTTAAAGACTGACACGGTTTATAAAAACTGGACATAATTCAAGGTGTTTAATACTTTGTACTGTGTATTGTTTTTACCCTCTATGTGTGTGGGATCTAACCTCATCAGGACAAAGGACAGACTGTCAGGTGTCAGTCAGCGTTTACACACTAAAGTAACTCAAACGTGTTCCCGTGGAGCTTTACGGCGCTCTCACATGTGGGAAACTCCGCCCAGGCCAACCTAAACAAACCCAGAGCATCAGCTGGAAATACTAATTCACACCGAGTGAGACGCCTGAGCCTTAAAGAGAGACTTTGGCTCAACGGAAGGTTTAATAAGACACTCTTTTTTAGATCACATTGGTCGCAAAGCAAGAGACAAATAACTTGTTCTAATTGGAGCTAAAAATGAATGTGGTATGACCCGTTTCCAACCACATCACAGTAACTTCCTTAATGCTGCTACCACAAGTGGAACAAATACTTATTTTAATCAAGCAAAATAGTATCAGTGTAGGAATACTGAGTTAAGAGCAAACTTCCTTCTTTTGCTTGATGTACAAGAGTATAAGCATTAAAAACTAAATATAAAGAAAGCAATCTCCATCTGTGGGTATGAATGTCCTTTGGTATTTCTCGGGAGCCAATCATCTGATCTACTTCAAACTTGGCGGGTGTTTTGCGGTGGAGCCTAGGCAGTTCAGTTTCAAATTTGGTGCAATTTGGACATGCTACAAGTTCAATATTAAAGGTCACCTATCATGCTATTTTTAGGCAATAGCACAGGTCTCAGATATATAAAAATATATAAAATCTATGAAGTGTTTTGCTCAAAACAGATCACCCATTCTAGCCATGCCTCATATCCCTCTATTTCACTTCCTGTTTCAAAAGTGCTGATTTGGGTATAAAGCTTTAAAAAAAAGAAAGAATTGATAACATAAAAAAGGAGGGGTCTGAGCTCATGCGGGACCCGGCAGCTACTGTCTAAACTAAATGCTGCCGTGATGAAACGCCATATCATGGATTATCAAGGATTCTCTCTGAAACAGTTTGGAGCTCAAAGGCTTTCTCTCTTGCCGGTTATACCACAAGGTGAGTTCCTTTTTACTTCCTGCTTCTTCACACACATGCTCTCCAGTACAGGTTAGCTCTGAGTGTTAGCGATGCTAATGTAAACACAGACCATATTACGTCCAAAACAGTCGGGCATTGTTTCTGATAGCAACGTTTCTGATTGGGCCGTGGGTCCACATTTCAGATATTACGTCATAACGGACGCAAATCTGGATCAGCTCCGTTTTTAGAGATTTGGGTACGGAGGAAAAGAGAGAGGGTTTTAGTTTCGGACACACCGGGGACACATGTTTATGTATAAAAGACATCAAAAACCTTAAACCTTAAATAAATAACAAAATATACTTTTTGCAGCAGCGAGTAGGTATGTTGTCAACGGGCACTGCAGTATGCTTAGTACCGAAAGTAAGGGTACTTATTGAAAATGTATGCATTAATGTGGTTATCCATTTAAGGTAAGAGATCATTTTAACTTCTTTATTAATTAAGAAGAGTAGGGTTAGGGTTAAGTTGATTTATATTTTGTAATAATCATAATATGCAAAGTAAATGGTAACTAGCATTGGTAAATAAAATAGTGGGGTAAAAAACGGTATTACTTGAATACATTTACTTTAAGTTCCACCCTCACCCCTCACACAGTCAACAGTATAGTTATAAACGAGATGCTCAGGGTAGATATCTCACCGAGAGCTTGTCCACGTCTCCCTTCAGCACGCGCTCCAGGTACAGCTGCTTCAGCTCCCTCTCCAGCCGGCTAGGCAGGCCGGGGTACATGGTGGACCCCCCCGACAGCACGATGTGCTTGTAGAACTCAGACCTGGTGAGGGGAGACAGGAGGAGGGTGAGAGCAGGAAGAGGGTGAGACGGGAGGAGGGTGAGACAGGAAGACACCCAACAACAAGCAGACTAAGAAGTGACTGTTATTTTGTATATATTGATTGTTGAGCTTTTATTTGTGTCTTAATGTGTGCATATGTATAAATGTGTCTGTTGATTGTGTATATATATTTTTTTTTAAATAAAAAATGTTGTATTTGGGATTGTGGGAAATGGTATTTTGATCTCTCCGTCTGTACACACAAACTGAAAGATTGACAATAAAGTTGACTTTTGTTTATGTTAATGGAGAACTGTTTTCTTGCATGCTTCCACAGTGAACAAAGGAATGACAAACTATGAGAAGTCTTTCTGTTTTTTAAAGCCAGCCCCCATTTACTTCAATTCAACAAGGCACGTGGAGGCATGCAAGACAAATGTCTCAAGGAATGAAAGGTAATATGTGGAGATTATTTGGTATACAAATGCCTTTAAATGTTGAAAATATACTTTCAAGACATTGCAGATTTATGTCAATTCATTCAACTCCAACAGCAAGGAACAATTATTTATGTTTTGGGTTTCAAAATCTACATTTCAACTCTTTACATATCCCAAAGATACATTTATATTCTTTCCAGACAGAACTCTGGTGTGCAATAAATATTTAGTTTGATATCTAAAACCCTCTGTTGCTTTAGTGGTAGCTTAGCTGGACTGACACCATTTTGTATATATATCTCTCTGTGTGTGTGTGTGTGTGTGTGTGTGTGTGTGTGTGTGTGTGTGTGTGTGTGTGTGTGTGTGTGTGTGTGTGTGTGTGTGTGTGTGTGTGTGTGTGCGTGCTGGGGCTTGTTAATGTGTAATAGGGCAGACACAGAGTGATGTATTTGTATCGTCATTGTAGTGTATCGTTGCCCTCCTGCTGGCTCACCTGGTGTCGATGTCCGCGGCATGGATGGTGTTGAAGAGCAGCTCGGCCACCCCCACCCCCTCCACGTTGATGAGGTGCGGCTGGAACAGAGCCTCGGGGGCCTCAAAGCGCTCTCCTCCCACCTTGATCAGACGACCATCTGGCAGCTGGAGGTGTGTGGGAGGAACGAGATGAAAAGAGACGGAAAAAAAAGAAAATGACACCACTGAAGAGGTAGGATTTAATGTATGACTCAACAGAGAGTCATAAATCTGGACTGGAAGGATTAGGAACAACACGGCTCTATGGCTGTTCGAGATGTAGGAAGAGAACTTCTTTATTAAGATGTGTGTGTGTATCTAACAGAGGTGGAAGAAGGATTAAGATTGTGCACTTAATTAAAAGTACCAGAGTGTAGGAATACTCTGTTACAAGTCAAAGTCCTGCATTCAAAAGGTTACTCAAATAAAAGTAAAAAAGTATTAGCATCAAAATATACTTAAGAGTACCAAAAGTAAAAGTAGTCATTGTGCAGATTGGTCCAGTTCAGAATAATACAAATAATATGTTCTCATTATAATGATTGATCATTAAAGTGTTCTCAACGCTGGTAAAGATGCAGCTAGTTTGAATGACATATATATATATATATATATATATATATATATATATATATTAGGGCTGTTAAACGATTAACATTTTTAATCAGATTAATCACAGCTTAAAAATTAATTAAATCATGATTAATCACCATTCGAACTATTTTCCAAAATATGCCATTTATTTATGTACATTGTTGTGGGACTGGAAAGAAGGCGGATATATCCATTTAACATACAGTATCTATGTTTATTATAAAAAAATTCTGCGTGTCAAAATGAAAGACAACCCACACACCTATCAATCATCAAACCGTGGGGTCTTAATTCATTACGTGTTGATTTCTATCAACGGGGAGTACTTCAGGAAAGTCGACAGAGGGGGGGGGGGGGGCGGCGGCGGCTAGTGGAGTACTTCGTGACCACAGAGTGTGAACGTTGTGATCAGCTGTTTTAGCGCAGTTCTCCAGTGAAGGGGGGGGGGGGGAGTCTCCCTCCGCAGCCGGTTGGCGTAGTTTTGGCACAATTCCGTTGTACAGACCGACGTTAACAGCAGCCCTGTCTGTGCACACGGAGACCGACTCTGTCGTCCGGTGATCTAACCGCCTTCTGGAAAAGCTTCACAAGTACGTCGGTACGCAAATGCGCTTTGTGACACAAGTGACGGTACGCATTTCAGATTACGCACATAACCTGCGTACCAGTTATGTGCACCCCTGTACTACAGCAAAAGTATTCTCCGTCGGGACTTCCTGCAACAACACCACGCCGTTATCAAAGATGTTCTATTGAGAAGACGATCACTACGTGACAAAAGTTTTCAAAACCGTGGCTACTGAAATCAATCTTACTAACTGCTGTCTGTGCAATTTACTCCGCGCGAGTTGGCAGACTTTATTTTGCTTACTTTGACATCATTTTTCATGGTGGGGCTCAGCCATTTCTTGGTATGGGTGTAGCCTACCCCAGCCATACCCTGGCGCTGCCACTGGTGGCACGTATGGGGCGGGCCATTCTGCACATGCGTTAAATGCGTTAAATATTTTAACGCAATTAATTCAAAAAATTAATTACCGCTGTTAACGCGATAATTTTGACAGCACTAATATATATATATATCTATCTGCAGGGTAGCTTGTGAATTTACTCCAGGTGGAACTAAAGTCTGATTTAACACTTGATTATATTTCACATCATTCATCCAGATAAGTAACTAAAGGTACTACCTCAATGTAGTGGAGTAAAAGTACACGCTTTACCTCTGAATCGTAGTGGGTTAGAAGTACAAAGTAGCAGAAAATGGAGATACTCATGTGAAGTACCTCAGAATTGTACTTAAGTACAGTCCTTGAGGAAATCTACTTATTTACACCGCTTGTATCTAATCGAGTTTGAAATCCTCTGATAATATTGGACAGCAAGTTAAATCCCTGAGGCTCCAAACTGAGGTGTGTGTGTGTGTGTGTGTGTGTGTGTGTGTGTGTGTGTGTGTGTGTGTGTGTGTGTGTGTGTGTGTGTGTGTGTGTGTGTGTGTGTGTGTGTGTAAAAAGGCTTCATTCAGCCGAGGGCAGTGGGAGGAAGCCTCCGCCGCAGAGTGGCTGCACAGGAAATGATGTAACGCTCAGTTCAGGGCCCTTTCGGCCACAGTTACATTGCCCTCCTTGTTTCGTGCACACAAAACCATACTTACACATCCATGTTCACACACCTACACACACACCGTCGCCTACACTAACCCAAACACACACACGGTCAGTGAGCTCTGAGACACAACATGCTCGGTAAGGCGTGCCGTAACGCAGACTGCAGGCCCTGCGTTTAGATTCTGTGGTTCCTCTGCAGGGAAAAGGCCCTGGAAAGAAAAGCAAGGCTGGTGGAGGAGCGCTGCCCTCCAAAATGTGTGTGAGTCCCAGAGAAAACAGTTATGGCGCATTTCCACTGCAGGGCCTCGCACGTAGGGATGGGTACCGAGCCCCGGTATTAAACGGGGCCCGGTGCTGAATTATTAAAGACCGTGGTACCGTTAAGCTCTGACGTTAGCGGTCTTTTTATCGGTACTGGAGACATGTAAAAAATATGTGTCATATGTATTATAGCTACACAAACATTATATTGCAGTTTTAGTGTCGCCAACTCCGTTTCTAATACGCGAAAAGACTGCAAAAAGCTTCTATGATTATTTTTAGTATTTTCGATCTCTCTCCCCCGCCTGCTTGCGAGGGGACGGGGCAGTTTACACACACGCAGCTGCTACATGCAGCAACACACACACGGAGGAGATGGCGGAGAGAACGCGCTCCGAGGTGTGGTTAAACTTTACCCGTCTCGATGCTCGTTGCCAAAAGTGCAATAAGAGTTTAGCATGTAAGGGCGGTAACACGAGCAATTTGTCTAAACATTTATCAAAGTGCTCCACATCCAGACGGAGGAATGCACCGGGTTCGACTGTCTTTCTAGCAGCTCTGTAGCTCCATCCACGAGTAACGTTTCCACGTCAGGTGTTATGTATGCTAGCAGCAACACACGGAGTTAACTACATGATACAAACATGGGTTAATGATTAGAGGTAACTGAGTTATTCATTTTGTTAAAGTTTCAGCTATTCTGTTTACAGTTCTGTCCTCAGATTATTTAATACGATTTGTTAAAACATTGTTATTTATTTTAAATAAAAAGCAATGTTAATTTTGTTCACAATTTGTTTAGTTAGTTTACCTTATTTTTTTCTCCAAAAGAACCGATAAGAGTACCGCTAAAAGACCGGACCGATAAGCGGTATCGATAAAAGTAGTAGTACCGTTAAAACCTTAAAGATACCCATCCCTACTTGCACGGCTTAGTACGGTATAGCTAGGCCTTGGTAGGCCAGGCTCACTTTATGCTGCATTTCCATTACAGTTTAGGAACTGGACAGTAACTATAGTAACGCAGTGTAGGCGGAGCCGTGACGTCATCTTCAATGCGAAACACAAAACCAACACAGCCGTTAGCTGTTAGCCCTCAGAGCTCACAGCTCCTCATATCTGTTCAGAAACTAGACAAAAGTTAAACAAGTACAAACCACAGACTGTCTGTGTCATGGCAAATACAGTCGCTGGTTTATTTATGTCTGTAGGCCGTTGTTGTGAGTGTGGACGGTCGGAGCATATACAGCGTTAGCTTAGCCAATCTCCATTCAGAAAACACGCATTTTAAAAGGTTTTTCGCCTGCCGTCTGTCTGCAGACTTGTCAAAGCATTAATTTATGGTTTTTACCAACCGGTATCAGTATGTTGTTACTTCGGCATCATTTTGAAACGTGTGTTACAATTAAATCACGGTCAAATATGTTCATTTTGTTGTAGTTGTAGCCCCCTTGCCAGCGATTCTCTCACTAGTTTAGCATACTCAGCCCGGTTGTTGGCCCGGAAAGAACCTTGATTTTGGAGAGCCAGAAAACTGTGCAAAAGTGCCCACTAGCCGGAACTACGCCTAGTGGAAACGCAACCAAAAACGGGCCGGCCCGACACGGCACGCTTAAACCGCGCTGTAGTGGAAATGCGCCATCAGTCAGCAGCCCTGTCCCGTCCCCAAAAGAGCCAACAGAGGCCATGTGGTAGTCTCCTCAGCGCAGATTTAGTTACCCCATTAGTTCTGATTACTTCACAAATACTGACACTTTTCAATAACAAACCCTTCGGGAGGGATTATTTCTGCTATTTAAAACCTGTGTGCATGAAAATAACTCGCTTATAAACTATTCCAATGGGGTGGAAATATGTGGCTGTTTTACATAAAAAACAGCTGCTATTTGTTTATGAAAAATATGAATGCCCTATATTTTTGGAGTGAAGTCAACATCTTTTAGCGGCCATTGCCATCACAAGTGTATTAAAACACTTCTGACTCCCCTTAATCCTCATACAGTGTGCATCTAGACCGGGTGACGACACTACCTATTGACGCAGCAACCACTGTAAGTTATATTCTTGTTTAATTAGACTTCTCTGTTTCATTTATTCTACTCTGTATAATAAAGGACTGGCTTATCTATAGCCAGTTGAGTAGCACTTGAAATGTTTGGCTCTATGAAACCTGATGTACTTTATGATTCTGTTTTCTTCAAGGTTGTGTCTTCCTGGTCGAATGCACTTATTGTAAGTCGCTTTGGATCAAAGCGTCAGCTAAATGCAATGTAATGTAATGTAATATACAGTCTTTGTTTAGTTTATTTATCTTTTTTATTTTGAATCTTGATCTTTTATGTGTGTGTTATTTATTAGATAGTTGACAGCAGGAAACATGTGAACATTCAGCAAGATGACCTGCATTCATGAAAACAAGCAGGGTCATCCAAGAGTAGAAAAGTTATTAAAATGACTGAAATTATATCTTTTGTCTTTATTTAAATGATCTTGCTATCTAATATTATTTTTTTGTAGCTCTTTGTCGTCCTATATGCTGCCAACTGAGTAGGGATGGGTATCGTTAAGGTTTTAACGGTACTACTACTTTTATCGATACCGCTTATCGATCCGGTCTTTTAACGGTACTTTTATCGGTTCTTTTGGAGAAACAACAATGTTTTAACAAATAGTATTAAATAATCTGATGACAGAATTGTAAACAGAAAAAGTTACTCGTGGATGGGGCTACAGAGCTACTAGAAAACGGTGCATTTCTCCGTCTGAATGTGGAGCACTTTTGCTAAATGTTTAGACAAATTGCTCGTGTTACCGCCCTTACATGCTAAACACTTATTGCACCTTTGGTAACGAGCATTGTCCACATCGAGACGGGTAAAGGTTAACCACACCTCGTAGCGCGTTCTCTCCGCCATCTCCTCCGTGTGTGTGTGTGTGTGTGTGTGTGTGTGTGTGTGTGTGTGTGTGTGTGTGTGTGTGTGTGTGTGTGTGTGTGTGTGTGTGTGTGTGTGTGTGTGTGTGTGTGTGTTGCTGCATGTAGCAGCTGCGTGTGTGTAAACTGCCCCGCCCCCTCGCACACAGACGGAGGAGAGAGATCTCATTTTGCAGCCTTTTTGCGTATTAGAAACGGAGTTGGCGACACTAAAACTGCAATATAATGTTTGTGTAGCAATAATACATATGACGTATTTTTTACATGTCTCCAGTACCGATAAAAAGACCGATAACGTCGGAGCTTAACGGTACACGGTACGTTTAATAATTCAGCACCGGGCCCCGTTTAAAACCGGGGCTCGGTACCCATCCCTACAAACTGAGTGACGAGTGCACAGATTGTCCACGTGAGGGCAGCAACTCGTTTTACATTTTGGTTTTAGACTTCCTATTGTGTCTGCAGTGCTCAAAATGATGACCACTAACATGAGGTTACATTATTAACTCAGCAGGAGTGAATCAGCTCTCACAAACTCTCCTAAACTGTCACTGTGGGTATTGAAAGTGACCAAAAACATGTCAACTGACACACTGTCTCATGTGTCTAGTCGGTCAGTTTCCATTAAACCAATGTTATGTTAATCCAAAAGTAGATTTAACAGTGTTTTATACGTTTAAAATGAAAACATGTGAGTATTTACCGTGTATGACTCCACCAGCACGGTGGTCTCCAGCGCCAGCTTCTGCTCCTGCTCGATGTTGTAGCCGACGTAGCACAGCTTCTCCTTCATCATCCTCACCGTCTCAAAGTCTGCAGAGTGGTTGAAGGCATAGCCCCTCAGCAGCAACAACTGCACCCAGAGAGGGAGAGGGTAACGGGAGAGGAGAAGCAGAAAGGTCAGAAATAGGGCAGCAAGATTAGAACAAAATAACAGCGATTATTTCTGACTGATATTGATACGATTAACGATGTCGGAGAGATTGGTCATTAATGTAGATTTCTTTAGAAAGGCATATGAAAAGGATCCATGTGTGAGATTTAGGTTCGGATATCTCTGCAGTGATTTGGATATTGCACTTCTCAATCTGCAGCGCAGCTTTAGGCAGGAAGCAATATTCTTTTAAATGTCTATCTTTAATTAACCTAGAACTAGATTTTCTCAGAATAGAAACCCTGTCCCTTCCTTTTTTCGAAGAAGATGACGTCAGTTCCCACTTCGTAAAGTGAAATTATGGTGCAGCGCTTCTGTGTCTTATTACCTAGAACTACCGTCTTTCCACAATCCACATTGTTTGTATTCATTTACATTACAGTATACAACATCTAGACTAACTTATTTGTTTTTGTTGTGTTTTTTGCTACTTTGACTCAAAAGAGACTGTCATGGCTGCCTCTATACCTTGATGAGGTAGCGGGTGATGTCCCGGCCTGCGATGTCCAGACGTCTCGTCAGATGGGGGAGGCTGAAGCCCTCGTACACGGGACAGATGTGAGTCACACCGTCTCCCGAGTCCACCACCACACCGGTCAGAAGGCCTGAGAGAAACAAACACACACACACACTTCATAATCTACAACCTTACCAAGCTAGGTGTGTCTGAGTTTTATCCAGTGTGTGTTTTTGGCTACTGATTGTTAGCCGTGTTACGTGTATGAAGGGTAAACACACGAAACATGTAGAGATAACACATTGAATGTAACAATTACTGCTAATAACAGCTCACTGGTTGGTATTAACCTCAGAGATAAATGGTATGTGTGTGGAAACAGGCTGTGTTTCACTGTCGGTGCAAATAGTTTCAGAGTTCATCTGATCCGGCCTGAAGCAACACAGGTGAGCTTTAAGCCATCTGAACACTTTAGATGATATCAGAATATCGTGTGTGTCACTGGAACATTAGAAAGTGATGTTAATGTGACTGTCTAGACTTTCTGGCAGAGAGAAGAACATATCTGGTAACCAAGTGTTCTCATAAAACAAATCTTTGCACAAACTATTTGACAAAGGTGTGGTAGTTCAATATTAACACACGTGAATATTTCCACAGTTAAAATGAAAAGCATATTGTCTCTGGGCTGCTGAACTAATAATGATTTACCAGGTATAACACAGTCTGAGGTCAGGGGAAATCTAATGTATTAGTGAGGGGTTTGTTGGAGTATAACACCTGCAAAACATCTGTAACATGGAAAGTGATTCAGTTTGCATGTGTCTTCCTACCTTGGGCATAGAGTGTCAGCACAGCCTGAATAGCAATGTAGACTCCTGAGAACTGGTAGGTCTCAAACATCACCTGTAGGAGAAGTCATCAAAACTGTAAGTACAATTGTTTGTAAAGGAAAACAAAGACATTTAGTACATGTGGCAGTACAGGTAAAAAAAGCTCTCAAATGTATAATGTAACTACATCGAATAAGTGTTTTAGAGTTAGAGAATATATGGCATTAACCAGCTGTGACTTCTGACGGAGTAACACATGCAAAAATTCAATTCTTATTATCTTCTTTCCTTCGACACAACCGTAAAAAAATAAGCCGCACGCAAACACCAAAAACGCTAAATCAAACGTCAAAATACCTCAATTCATGTTTTTATTTTTGGGATTTCTTTACTTTTTTTGACGCCATTTATTTATTTATACTTTTTATTATTGTATGGCATGTGTGGAGAATGTGTTCTGTGTTTGGGATAAGTGGAAAAAAAGCTGGTACAAATTGGGATCATGCTCCTTCTTGATTGTGTCACCCTGTGAAAATTCAATAAATATATTAAAAAAAGGAAAAAGAATACCTCAATGATTTTTTCCCGGTTCTTGGTGGGGTTCATGGGGGGTTCGGTCAGCAGGATCTTGCAGTTTCGGGACTCGACGTTGAGCTTCTCCGGGCCGAAGGTGTAGTCCCACAGGTGCTTCATGTCGTCCCAGTTCCTGACGATGCCGTTGTCCATGGGGTAGTTGACCTCCAGCATGGAGCGCAGCTCGCTGGCCTCGTCCCCCACCATCAGGTCCTGCAGGGGGAGGGCAGAGGTCAACCAGGAGTTATTTTACAGTTGAGTTTCCTACTTCTGAAAGCCAGTTCGGATCATTCAGGGTCACTGGGAGTAAGAATGAGCACTGAGTATTGGTTAAGAGCAATACAACCAGGAATGTGTTCCCCATGGCCAGCTGGTCTCATAAAATCACAGAAACTGGATCATCAAGCAGAGTCATGTGTCAGATGACGACAGCTTTATTAATGCCTTCTCAAAAGGAGCTTTTTAGCTTTAAAACTCAGTTACCCAGCATGCACAACAAGCCATCATTTTCCATGCACCTGGAAACACTTGCGTTTCCCTCCAGCTACAGTAAACCACTTGTTATAGAACCATTCAACGAGATGCATGCAAGGCAGCCTGGCAATGTAAACATCGGCTGGGTTAGCGCTCAGTGTTAGCGCTCAGTGTTAGCCACACAGTCAAGCAGCCCACGTTCCACTTGGAGACATCAAAAGCCTCGTGAAGGCAGCCATTTTATGGGTTCATCCTGTGTGCTTTGGCATTAACAAAGTACCAGTCAAAGGCTCTGCCTCCATGTGGCCTCGCTTTTTTTTTTTTATGTCAAAAGAAAAACAGATGTGCTTCCGTCTTTAACCTCCAGCTGTCTGCCATGCACACTTCTTCCCCCACACTTCCTCTGAACTAGTAAAGGTGAAACAGCCGCAGATACTAAAGTAAATGTAGTCAAATGGACATTCCTTGTGTAAAATATGTTTTCACAGGGAGGTAAAAATATCTATAGTGCATATAAGTACACAACATTTATCATTTAACACCAATCGTTCTAGCTGCAGCTGACATTTCATTTTTTTTGGTGCTGAAAACTGTATTTATTTCAGTCCTTAAATAGCAGCAGGATGGAGGTGGGGGGTGGAGCTGTCAGCAGATCAGAGACTCTGAAAATGGAACCGGTCCAAAATCTCTTTTAGCAGTCCATCGATAACAGCTGGCTTATGATTCATCAGCCTTTCCTGCAACACTTCCCTCCAGGAGAGAGGAGTGCATTAATGTGAGGGCTGTACATCTATCAGACCCTCTGCCACTCATCTGGCAAACGCTCTAATTCAACGGAAACTAGTTGGGTTGGGAAATAATCGAATCTTTGTGTGAGTGAAAAACTGGACCAAAGAACAACACAACTCTCCAGAGCAGGCAAGAGGAGGCACGCACCGAGCTGAACTTACCATCTTATGGGCTTTCTACTTCATCGTAGGGGAACAAAACATGGAGGAAGAGGAAGGCAGATTTATAAAAAGAAATGAATAAACAAAATAATTCGGAAAGAACAGGAAAAAGAGATAGGATCGTGCTGAAGGAATGGGAAATTGGCCCTGTGCTGCTTAATCAACTGGGCTTTACCCCAAAATAGGGTTCACTCTGTTGTGTAGCAGTTGTCAGAACTAAATGGGACTCAATATAAAGATATTTTAGAGTGGAAGTAGACAGTCTGACTTTGTGATTCCACACTCTTGTTTTTCCAGTGCTTTCCTGACCGGGTTCGCCCTTGAAATCAAGACTTTCTGGTTAAATTAAACAATACATTTTCAAGGCCACATCAGTTTGTACCTTGATCTCAATGTTCCCAACTTTGGCTGTGGAGCGGATGATGGGCCTCCCAACAAGCGCAGGGAAGATGTGCTCCGGGAAGTTGGATCCTGCAAAGCCGCACTTGACAAACTGAAAGGAGAGACATGATCATGTGAGGAAATTCATTTAAGTACTGAAGAGATAAACTGTGCAAGACAACGGCACAGCCATCCTGCTGATAACAGGGGGCTTAATTAGCATTTGGACAAAGATTGTAAAATTCTGCAATTACAGAACCTCTAGCTATTCGGGGGAAATAAGTCTGAACAATTAGGGCCAGTGTCTGCTTTAGCCTCATGGTAGAAATCCATAACTGTATTTTTTAAGGTTTATCTACGGATTTTAATTTGATCTTTCAATGGCTAACCATATTTTTGGTTAATTTATAAATATAGGATGTTGGGATGAGAGATACTGGCAGAACATGTTCCATAAGTAATAAAGTATGATGTTACATCTATAACATTAATATAAGAGTAAATTATCAGATGATATACAGCCACAGAGACACTTCTGTGTACATGACGGCCATGCAGGTAACTCAGAACAGTTACATCAGAGAGGCGTATCATTGTAGAACCAGGAAGAGATAGCCACACACACTTAGACACACACACGTAGACACACACAATAAGAGAGTAGTTAAGACACTTTGTTTTTGCAGATTAAAATATGTATATAATTGTTAACATAGTTCCTTAGGCCTAGCGGATTTTCCCAAATGCAAGTTTCACACATTCTTCCTCTGCAATGTAATAATGGTAAAAGTATTAATGTTATTGCAACATCACTGCATCTCCTGTCTTTATATTATGTGTGTATCCTCAAACAGAACATCAAGAAGAAAGATGTTACTAAAGACTTTTCCCCAAACAACTGCCAGTGTTTAAAGAGTACATCCAAAGAACATCCACCAACGTATTTATCTTGTTACGGTTCACTTCTAGACGTACACACAGTTTGGGAACTTGGGAAGGAATTTGGTTTAAGGAGGTTTAAGGAACTAACAAGTGAAATAAACTGATTCTCTCAGTAAAGTATGTACGATAACTCGTCTTATTTCATGGTGAGTTTTAGCGGACAATTGTTAAATTACGCTGAACAACTCAGTGTTGTTTAGCAGCTGCAGATTCAACAGTGTACTATGATGTTTGACAGCGAGTAACGGTGCTCGACAAATGTGTTGCCGTATGTGGCTGTGGTTCTGACTCGTTTCACTTCCTCTTGACTTCTTAGTTTAACTCAGACACAGGGCAGGTTTTTCTAGCTTTGCATAATGCTCCTGAAAAAGACACATCTAAAAATAAAAAAGCGTATTAGTCAGTTACAAGCTGAGCGAACATCCTCTCTGACTGCTGCTGACACCGAAGAAAGGATGTCTCTAGCATTGAAAGAAGCAGTGTTACCTGTGTGCAATGATTCATTCCTGCACATTAACAGATCAGCAAAGAGTATTTTAGAAACTGCTCGTTCTGTTAACAAACCACAGCAGCTCGAAAACCCCCTAAACTCACCGGCCCAATAATCTATTAAATCAGCAAGCTGGGTTTGGACAAAGGACCACAGCAATGTAGTGCAGCTATGACTAACACTGGGCTGGGAGTCTGTGATTTATAATAAGAACTATTGTGCTATATTTCTTATGACACATCTATTATTTGATTAAGATAGCATTGACCTGTTTGCCTCTCACAAATGTATTCATAACTATAATGAGCAGTATTTATTCCTCTGTACAGTATTTCATTTGACATTCTGTTCTTATTAATCTTATTCTATTGTACATGTTTATAAACTCTTGCATTTACTTGATCACTTGCAGAATTCCCTGCAACATTAGGCTTATTGGATTTGATTTGACATGTTCATAGTGTACTTCTTTTGCATTGCTTGCCCATTGGTCTTGCAGCATTCTCTTGCACTATTTTTTATAGATGTTTTTCATGTGTTTTATTGTTTTAAGTCTTGTATGTATTGGTGTTGCATTGTTGGAGCCTGGGTCTTAAGATTTTCATTGCCATATCTACACTGTAGCTACTATGCAAAAGAAAATCAAGCCTTTCAATCTTTCAAGTATATGTTGACCTGTCAGATACGATATTTGTACTTAGTTAAGATGTGTTTAATAAAAAGATGATAAGTGAGGAATGCATGGGAGAAAAAAAGTGTATGCTTCGTGTTATTATCAAGGCCAAACATACCTAATTAACCGCAAGTTAGGTGACATTTATATCCGGGAAGTTAGAGCTGCTGAACAGGAAAGCATAGGCTGTCCTCTTTTTAACCTGACACGGCCTAGCCTAGCTTATATAAAACCTAATGTTACATGCCAATAAATAAGATACTGTTTTGATAAGTACACAAGATATAATGAATCTGCAAATCCTGCATCGTTTGCAAAACAAATCACTGAAATGACGGACAGCCAGACAGTAAAAACCAGACAGCCAGCTGTTAAATGCTAAGTTAGCATGCTAGTTAGCTGCCTTTTGTAGCAAATGAGCAGTTACTTGTCTGGTTTATTGTGTCTGTTTATTCCACTGTACGAGCAATAGTCCGAGCTGTATATCAATCCTTTATCTTGACATGTACACCCCCTCTAGGTGCTGTTTCCGTATCGGGTCTGTATGAATGAAAATGAGCCAGCTAACAGGCTAGCATTAGCTGGGTGGGTAGCTTGGCCGCTGACAGCAACACTTCCTGTTTCAGAAAATCTCTCGATATGAAGACCCTGTTTAAAAGACAGCCACGGATCGAGAGTGTGTGATAAACTCACCCCGGTGCCATTGTCACAGACCACCACTTTCCTTCCCTGGCTGTCCATTATGTTAAAGCCCAGTAGCCGCTGAACCTCCCTTAACTTTCTTCGGCAAGCCGGAAGGAAGACACACCAACCCGGCCGAGAGGAGGAAGGGAAGGGAATGGAAGGGAAGGGAAGGGTGGAGAACATCCGGCGACTGAGGTGTTCAAATGTCACTTCCAAAACTGTTGTTCAATGTTCATCTTTACACTTTTTACATTAAAAATGATAATAAATACAATAACAGAATGATTGCCATGACAACAAACTGTTATAAGGTCCTTGATCCATGTATTCAGAGCAGCCTATACAATTTCCATATGCAACATGTTAGTTTCTATTTCCTACATCAGTCTGGATCTTGAATTAAATTCTTCATCTTTTATTTCCTTGTCCTCTCAATTTGAATAACTTAATATGAGTGTGTTCAGTAATCATTAAAATAAAGATCATACCTGACTTAAATAGCAAAAATACATCCTGAAGTTCAGTTGTTTTATTATCAACATTTGAAATATCCATAGAAAGAAAATATAGTTTTATATGTCACATACCTTCATGAAAGCCACTTCTTCATTCTTTATGTCTCACATAACATTTTAGTATATTTATACATTTGTCAATGATAATTCAACATACAAAATAAGTTGACAATAAATATACAATCAAATAATAATTAAGGTGGTGAGCTTGCGGTCTGTAGAGTGAATACATATGTGTTTGGGTGAGTTGTTCACCATAATAAATCACAACACTTAACTTTAAAAAGACTAAAACAAACCAGGTCAAAACAGAAATTCTGCTTTTTTGCACAAGACAGAATATAGCCAGCAGGGGGAGTAATTACACTGAAGCAGGTATTTTTAACTCACTGTAGAGTCCACAATGCCTCTTGTTTTGGAGTATTTGAATCCTGTGTATATTGCAATAAGCTACTTAAGAATTGGGTGTAAATATTGTGGAGATCACATATCACTGTAGTTTTGGGGAACATCATTCTTTGGGTAGGAGGATGCTTGGGAACATGAGGACCTTGGCCTGCATGAAAGAAAGGTTAGGCAGACCAGAGATCAGCTTGCAGGCCTCTGCACTCAGATCCTCGTCGTCCTGCTGAGGTTTCCTGATGGAACACACACACACACACACACACACACACACACACACACACACACACACACAACACACACACACACACACACACAACACACACACACACACACACACACACACACACACACACACACACACACACACACACAGAGGATTAAAAGACACAGAGAAGACAAGGACATGTTGCATTAATTATACAGTAAATATCCTTGTTTTTAGATGTAAAGGTCACCTATTATGCAAAATCGACTTTTTCATGTCTTTCATACATCAACGTGTAAAGAGATTCTGAAAGTTTCAGGAAAAAAGATTCTCTCACTTTTTGTCCTGATCCATTTCTATAAAAACCTGTCTGAAAATGAGCTGATCAGATTTTGGCCACTTTATGATGTCATAACGATGTTTGTCTTGTGTAACCATTAGCCAATCACCAACCAAGGTAACCCCCCCCCCCCCACTTTATCACCTGAATCTCCTCCTAGAGCACCATTGAGTTCTTTGTAACCAAACATCTCTCAGAGGGGCGTGGGGAGGGGCTCCTTATTTTCATCTAAAGTAACAGACAGAGAATCAGCACTTTTGAAACAGGGCTGAAACAGAGGGGATTATGGGTAATGCTGCAATGATCGGTTTGATATTTCGAGCCAAACACTTCAGAGACATGTTATATCTGAGACCTATAATATATAGATGAAAAACAGTATAATGGGGGACCTTTAAGTGTCATAGTAAAACAAAAATATTAAGAGTGCATGGATGTTACAAAGGAACAGACCTGACTGCAGGGCTGGTTGTCTCTGCAGCCGACATCAGGCGATTCAGCGTGTCCTCCATGTGGATAATGCTAACACCCGTTTCCAGTTTGCTGATGGTCAACTCATACAGCTCCGGGTCAACTCCTTTACATGAGAGTGTGTGTAGCAAACACACATACAACTCAATGAGTGTCAAGAGGACTTTCACACCCACAAGCTATATTTATAGCAGCAGCATTATGGATTACTTCATATTTCTAATTTCAACCTCATAATACAATCTGACCTGGAGGAGGACTGTTGCTACGGCTACTGCTGCTGGAGGACCTGCTCTCCTCCTCAGGACCAAAATAATCCAGGTTGAGAGCAGAGCAGTCTGTGCTAACAAGGGAGACAGGGGGTGAGGATTATTGGGGGGTGAGAAAGAATGAGGTAGCTTGATTTTGTATTCATAAAAGAAAAATAGTGTTTTCTCCTTTTACTGAGACAACGGGGAAGACAGAGAGTGGGGAACAAAGCAAACAAAGCTCAACAAAGAAATGCAAAGCCGTTGGTATTCCTTAAAAATGAAAAATCAGAGACATCACCTATAGAATAAAGTTCCAGAAACATGGACACAACATGACTCAGAAGATGGAGGTCAGAATCGCTGCTGAAGTCAGTCGTCAGTATGTCACCCACTTTGAATGTATTCAAAAATATTGAAAAAGTCGGATCATTTTTATTTGTTTCTGCAAAAGCTTTTTTTCCAATATTCCTCTAAACTCTTAAATTGAAAAAGAACCAGAAAATGACACCACCTTTTTGTTTTTTACATCCTTTGACATAAAAACAAAAACGGACCCCATATCCCAGCAGGCTGTGTGGTGCGTGAATATTCCAACTTTGCATTCATCCACAGAAGAAAGGGATTCAGCTTCCATTGAAAGAGGAACGCTGAGGGAAGAGAGGTGAAACCAAGCAGAAACGATCGACTGATTTATTTCAGTATTTACAAGGATGTTCTACAAGTCGTTATTGCAGTCAGTGCATTACATCTGGATTTGAGCAGTACATCTAAAAAACAAAAAATGTAAATAAACTAGCTATACGTAGGTCCAAAATCCAATAACCTTTTAGAAAACAATTGCTGGCATAAAGGCACAACTCATATTAATTACTGTAACTCCAGTTGTATAAACAGTTCTGATTGGTAATGAAATATTGACAGTTATGAATTTTCTTCAGGCTGAATTGCTTTGGAAATAAACACTTCTTTATCCTGTCCAGCTGCTCATACGGTACTGAATATGCATCAGTGCACACTGAGTAAAGCAGCATACAATGACAGCGGTAATGATTATTAGAATTATGACAATAATCTCCAACACATTGGAACCTAATCACACAATAAATGCATTAATAAAGCAATACATGTATTACTACAAACACATCCTTTAGTGGCGACTGGTTGTTTGAATTTAAAGGGCCTAAAATCTCTTCATTTGTTCCCCGTGAATACAGTAAACATGTTTTGAGCACCTACAGAGAATATACTGCCCTCTGCTGTCCAAACTTTACTATTCCAACACTGTTTGGACGTCAATGATCCATTTTAATCAATGCACACAAAAAAAGTAGGGGCTTCAAACAAAGGGCCTAAACTCAAACCTGTCTGCATGCTGACTTTTACCACGTTGTGATTTTGTGATTTAAGAAAAGTCAGTTATCTTAATGAGCAATAGTTTCGCTATAAAACATTTTGTCATTCTTCTTTTTTATACTTTTAGTTTGCCCACTTCCAAAACATGCAAAATTGGTTCTGCAGCACATTTCATATAACACTTATTTTCTTTAGCAGCATCTAATCTGCAACACTTTTTCTGGTCTTTCTCTGGTTCGGTCTTTTAATTATTATATTACATTTACCAAAGAAAGCCCTGCACATAAAATAACGACAATAATAGCAACAATTACTGATGTATAAATAATTATAGTCATTGAATTAGAAACAAATCCTTTGTGTGTAATACTGATGTAAACACTACTCAAAAAATCAATTACATCAAATACTTCCTGAGCAAAGAATCACTCTAATACCTGTGTTGTCTTTTTTGGTTTCTCTATATCAAAAGTTCTAACTTAATTGTGGGACATTTTACCTTTTGGCAAGCTCATATGGGCAAGTAAATAGCTTCCAACGAAAACTAAACACTGTTTAGAAAAAGGGCCAGAAACTGGATAATGGTGTCAGATTTATGGGCGTTATAATTCTTAGTGCATTATATAGTCATGTACTGGGAAAAAGGTAGAAGAGTAAGTTCAACCTTCACAGTGGTAACAAATAAATACAATAAAATTGTCCTTTTGTATAAAAAAAATCCAAGTAATCGTCATGGCAGATGTTGTGACGATGCTCCATGAATTGACTAATATTAGGATGAGTAAATAAGGTCAGTGCTTTGGGGATTTATCTAGCCTTACCCTCAGGTATTTTGTGTTGTAGTTTAAAAGGAAATGCACCAAGAGTTCATCCTGTTTTCCCTTGTAGTCCCTAGGTTTTATCACGTCAACATATGTGTTGTCCACATAACAACTGGGACTGACAAATACTGAGATGAATTCTTTGTAAAAGCTGGCAGCAGGTAAAGATGAGACACTAGTTGAAGGAAGGAGAAAAGGGCAGCCAATACAATGTTTCCCCAAAGATTGTTCTGGAATCATTTATGGGTTATTTTTATGCTTTGTATCGGTCTTACTTTGAGTCCAAGTTTAGGGACTGGGTCTGTTGGATGTTATATGTGTGCAAGTTTTCTTGTTTGGACAGATTATAGAGACTGTATTTAATTAGGTGAAATCACAAGATGTTGTGGTCACCCACTGAATGAGTGGAGGGGAATCAAAGGGGAAATTAAAAGCAGCAGAACATGCCCTGAAGGAAGTGAGGAGGAGTCCAGAGAAACTGCCAGAGGTTCATTAGAAGAAGAAGAAGAAGAAGAAGAAGAAGAAGAAGAAGAAGAAGAAGAAGAAGAAGAAGCCACGCAGGAACGGCTCAAACTGTGGTCTACTTCCAGCCCCAGAAGTGAGGGGCTCTGCGGGGGGACGTACCGTCCTGAGAGCTGCTCCAGGACAGCTGCCGGGGGGGGAGCGCCTCCTGCACACAGAAATAAATATGTCTCTTATCAGATGAGAGCAGTAAGGTACGTTTATTTATGTAGCACATTTTCAGACACAGAGACGAAGTCCCGCCCATCTACTTCCGACCCATGGGACCTTATTTCGGAAAAAGTTTGTATTGAAGTCAATGGAGAGAGAAAGATTATCTTTCGATCCCGTTTGAATTGTGCCACGAATTACACATATGATGTTTGTCAATCTTAAAAAATTATTTCCATGTCAAAAAAGTCACAGTTTGTCGTAAAACTGTTGAAATATAAGACTATGAAAAATACGCAACTAGAAAGACTACAAATCCCAGAATCCTGGTCCCGCATGCTGGCTCTTACGAACCGACTAACTCCCCTTGTGTGTATGCACAGCTCTCAACGTGCCCAGACTTGTAGTGATTTTCACCTCTTTTAATACTTTCCGCCTCATTCTGAAAGAAAGAAGTGAAATGTTTCAACGTGACGGCCGTCTTGGTGTGTGGTGCGAGACGGGAGATGTAGTTCATTGAGCGGTTCACACAAAAATAAGTGTTACTTCACAGTTTTACGACACATTTTAATTTTTGTGACTTGCAAAATTATCTTTTAAATTGACAAACATCATATGTGTAATTCGTGGCACAATTCAAACGGGATCGAAAGATAACCTTTCTCTCTCCATTGACTTCAATACATACTTTTTCCGAAATAAGGTCGTGCTTTACATCATCATTAAAAAAGGAACACAATAAATAAACATAATGGAATAACAGATTCATAAAAACCATGCATAAAAGAGATACATCCATCCATCCATCCATCTTCTCCCGCTTATCCGTGGTCGGGTCGCGGGGGTAGCAGTTCCAGCAGAGAGCCCCAAACTTTCTTTTCCCTGGCGACATCAAGCAGCTCTGACTGGGGGATCCCAAGGCGCTCCCAGGCCAGCGAAGAGATATAATCCCTCCACCTGGTCCTAGGTCTACCCCTTGGTCTCTTCCCAGCTGGACGTGCCTGGAACACCTCCCTAGGGAGGCGCCCAGGCGGCATCCTAACTAGGTGCCCGAACCACCTCAACTGGCTCCTTTCGACGCGAAGGAGGAGCGGCTCAACTCCGAGTCCCTCCCTGATGACCGAACTTCTCACCTTATCCCTAAGGGAGACACCAGCCACCCTGCGGAGAAAACCCATCTCGGCCGCTTGTATCCGCGATCTCGTTCTTTCGGTCATGACCCATCCTTCATGACCATAGGTGAGGGTAGGAACGAAAATGGCCCGGTAGACAGAGAGCTTTGCCTTCTGGCTCAGCTCCCTTTTCGTCACAACGGTGCGGTAAAGCGACTGCAGTACCGCTCCCGCTGCTCCGATTCTCCGGCCCATCTCACGCTCCATTGTTCCCTCACTCGAGAACAAGACCCCGAGATACTTGAACTCCTTCACTTGGGGTAAGGACTCATTCCCTACTTGAAGTGGACAGTCCATCGGTTTTCCTGCTGAGAACCATGGCCTCAGATTTGGAGGTGCTGATCCTCATCCCAGCCGCTTCACACTCGGTTGCGAACCGATCCAGTGAGTGCTGAAGGTCGCAGACCGATGAAGCCATTAGAACCACATCATCTGCAAAAAGCAGTGGTGCAATCCTTAGTCCACCGAACTGCAGACCCCCTCCCCCACGACTACGCCTCGAAATCCGATCCATGTATATTACAAACAGGATTGGTGACAAAGCGCAGCCCTGGCGGAGGTCAACCCTCACCGGAAATGTGTCCGACTTACTGCCGAGGACCCGGACACAGCTCTCGCTTTGGGAGTACAGAGATTGGATGGCCCTGAGTAGAGACCCCCTCACCCCATACTCCCGCAGCACCTCCCACAGTAACTCCCTGGGAACTCGGTCATACGCCTTCTCCAAGTCTACAAAACACATGTAGACCGGATAAGCGTACTCCCAGGCCAGAATAGATACAGAATAGTTTAAAAACAACATTGTAAATACGGTAGGTGCTAAAACAAGTTAAAAGACTTCTGGGTAAGCAGATGAAAAAAGTAATGTTTTTAGCCGTGACTTAAAAGAACTCAGCGTTGGTGAAGACCTCAGGTACAGCAGGATGAATGCTGAGCAATAGAACACCCGTCTTGAATCTTGTTTGTTATTTGTAAATCATAACATATCAGGTATGGATTTAATCTGCAGATACTCTGGTTCAGAATGAGAACAGACTTACCTATGGATCCATTTTTTACAATTTGATTTTAGGTGCCTACTGCTAGAAATACTTTGACTACTGAAGCACTTTCTGCTGATTAAGAGGAATGCAGAGCCAGCAGTCAACAGTGTTACAGTCAATCAAATACTGCAACCACAAGAGGTCCTTCAGCGTACAGTAACGAAAAGTGAGAAAAACATTAGGCTGATGGCAGTTTGCTCGACTGACTGTAGCATGATCTCCCCACTGGCTTACACCTGGCGAGAGATAATTGAATGAAATCAAAGAGTCAAATTACCTGCATTGAATATGTTGAGTGGTCCGGTGAGCCGTGGGGTTTTAGAGGTGTTGTCTGTGTGGTGATGACGGCTGTGTGTCGTGGAGAACTGACAGCTGGTACAGAGTCTTTGGTGGGCTCCAGCATTCCCTGAGGAGTAGTAAAAGTTGGAAGAACATTACAAAAAATCTGTAATCATAAAAAATGCTTCTTCTTCCCAATGAGGCCAAATCAATGTAGTTCATATGTCCTACAGTTGACTCACCAGGCCGGATGCAAAAGCTGGCACAGCCACTGGCTGCTTCTTCATGCCAATGAACATCTTTTAAAAAGAGAAAATAGAACTAACTTTTACCAAAAGCAACCAACAGCTTGTAATTCGATCCCTATTAATTCTTCCCCAGTTTAATATTCTGTATAAATACTGTAAGTCAAGCTTTTTCATTTGCCCTTGGATTGACTGTGGGGCAGTGCTCTTTAACACTGAATGCTGTATTATTAAATGTGTACTGCTGTTTTGCCAAAACTCACAATGTTCCTCGTCTCCACACCAAGGCACCTGAGTAGAGTCCTGTTAGCGTAGGAGCCCCCCCACTGAAACTTGAGGCCAACTGCGTCATGGAGGTCCTGGTGTGGCAACCACACCCCCCGCCAAATCCTGAGAAAGGAAAAGCAGCAATGTGTTGTATTCAGGGGAATTATTAATTAAAAGAATAACTGCTGCATCCTGAAAGTGTCACAAAATGTTAACATATCCACCCTCAACACAATTTCCAGGGAGTCAAACTCACCACTGAGACCTGGGACAGAGTGCAGGTTTCTCCTCCTCCTCTTCCTCCCCCTCCTCACTCTCAGGGAGGTGTTGGGCCTGAAGCAGGGCACCGAGGCTGAGCACCTCCTCCTCACTTTCCACAGCTGGGACCTCCACCTCTGGAAAGTGAGCCACGAGGAGCTGCTGGACACGGCAGGACAGAGACGCCTAGCCAGAGAAAAATTGAGAGGGAAACAATTATTTTAATCAAATGTTCAACACTTTTGATTGGCATTCATTTCATTTCATTTCAAACCTTTATTTATACAGATAAATCCCATTGAGATCATTGATCTCTTTTTCAAGGGAGACCTGCTCAAGTAGTTCCACATGAAATATAAAAACATAAATAGAACAACAAAAGGACATCATACAACAAAAGGACATCATAAAGTGGCAATAGACTTTATTTTGCCTTAAACTATCACTATAAAGTAAATGTTGAAGAATAAGAATAATGAGACCATCGGCATTTAGACGCTTTCTATATGCATTTGACACATTTTTTATTTGCATAAAGCTTGTGCAACAATAATAACTTTTGGAAACGCAAAAAATTGTCTATTGCCTCTTTAAGGTTTTGCTGTAGTTGTTGTAATGCCTGTGAAACAATTAGAACGTTTCTCTTACATGTGTCGAACAAGAAAACTAAATAATGACAGAAGCTTGAAAAATACATTCTGAGAAAACAACTCCTGGATAATAAGAATCAAGTTTTCTCTGTGATCTCTGATTACCAGAGCAACAACAATAGAGACCGTTTTTAGGGGAAGGCCTCCCACCTGACAGCTGTTCCTCCTGGACCCCCCGCACCGCCCCCCCCTCTCTGGCTCCTCCTCTGTGTCCCCATCCGCCTGCAGGCTGCTGACTGGCTCTTTGAACTGGGTCCAAGTTCTCCCGTCCTCCTGAGCCCTCTGGTCCTTGAACTCCGCCCACGAGTCCTCTCCGTCCTCCTGCGTGGGCGCTGAGCAGAAATCTGCAAAGCTGTCACTCGGAGGGAGGTTTCCTAGACTCAGCCCCTCTTCATCATCATCATCATCATCACTTTGGATGTGTCCTTGCTCTAACGTGCACTCTCTGAAGTCTGCAAAGTTTTCTTCAGCATGTGTTCCAGTTTGTGAGAGTTCGGAGGTAGCAGAAGTTTCCTGAGTCACAGATTGGTCGCGAAAGTGAAAACCCTTGTCTTCTTCCGACGGTCTGTCATTTCCCAGCGCTTCTCCTTCCTCATCATCATCAGTCGGGTCCCAGTCAGTCTCATCATCTTGGGAAACAAGAGATGACACATTTGGTTCTAAATCTAAAGAAGGACACTCGATTGAAAAATCATCACAGAAGGAGGTCAGATCCTCTGAAGCAGACTCATACACACTGAATGTTTGGGGGACAGTAGAAATGCTGTTTCCTCGACCTTCTCCATCTGACTCTCCATCCTCCGTCAACCCTGTGGTGTGTAAAGAATTTAAACAATGCCCCCTTTCCCTCTGAATGTCCCCACACTCCTCTCTAGAAATAGGCTCTTCCGATTGGAAATCCAAAGCAGCTTCCTGAGGCTGGTCATGGTCCTGAGATGTTTGCACGAGTGCTGCATCTCTTTTCTCACAGTGCTTGACCTTAGTGCAAACATTCTCCTTCTTTGTCTCACATGCACAATGAGACCTGGGCTCAGAGTCCATCACAACATCCTGTCCTGAATCATGCCTGTGTTCCCCCAAGCTGTTGGATGACTTCCTTCCTTCCTTTCCTCTGGCATCCCATTGCTCTTTGCGGTCGATGGGAGAGAAGCCGCAGCACCAGGGGTGCTCCGCCTGCTCTGTAAACAAAGTGAAATCAGCAAACCCCGTTTCTTCCTTGGGACCCCCAACAGCAGAGGTTATGGGGGTCCTAGAGTTGTGGTTCCTTACAGAGAATCCATTTGTGAGGTGCACAGATGATTCAGCAGTACATTCTTGACCCCTACCGGACCCCACGTGCACAGTGGATGTGGGCTGGGATTGTTCAACAGTGGATTGAAGGGCGGCTGGCTTTATGGCGGTAGACGAAAGCTGTCTGAAGCTGGATAGGGAATCAGGTGACTCCCCAACGGAGAATGCCCCAAAGTCCCCAAAGTCGTCCTCCTCTGATCCCACCTCCCCGTCACCATCCAGTGGAGGGGGGGAGACGGAGTGCAAGGGGATGATGTCTGGCTCCATGGGTTCTCCTAGCAGGACCTGAATCCTCATGCACCTGGGAGAAGAAAGTGGAAAAGAGCAGGAAGATAAACATTATAAACAACAGCTTTTTAGGGTATTTATGTTCACTGATGATGGTAATTGCTCCTCTCTTTCTAGCTGACACCTACATAGAAGTTTTAGTATAGTTACATTTATTTTATGTTGTATTTTTGGATCTTACTGTAAGGCAATTAATGAATTACTTTGTACCAGATGTACTCTCCCCCCTACTAGTTGTTTGCACCCTCAGGTCATCCTGATAACTAAGTTAGAAATAGCTTAGATTGTAACGACCTACACCAAATTCAAAAAGGCCCATTTTTTTATTTCGACTTTAGAATGACCGACCTGAGTATCTCAGTTTTGCTTAAAAATATTTGTTTAAACAACTACTTTATTTTGTTTTGAATACTATGCAATCTTTCTGCGTGAAGACCTTTGTAATCTTGGTTTTGATGGTTGCTACACAAACCTTATTATAATCATAATTCAAAGTGTAAAAACCAATGAATCAAGAGACCTTTCTAGAATATTTAGATACAAGTTTCATGACTAAGTTTAAACTCCCCAAAAAAGAAAGCATGAAAGTATATGTCAATAACAAATGGTTCACTTCCTGATTTGTAGGTGACATATTTCGGTTCAGTGCTGATATTCAGCAGGTTTCAATGATGAGAATAGATAGAGGAACCTGCAAGTAGAAGCTTGTCAAATCTGAACTTAATAAAACTCTCACACATCCTCTTTTGTGTCCATTTCAAATGTTTCCACCTAGATTAGAAACAGCCCTCATGCTGCTGACCCTGGAGTGGAAAGTATACCGCTCAGTAAAGTGATACAGGAAACTCTATCCGCAGCTTTGTGCTACATGGAGGAAGAGTTTAAACCGAGTCCTGTGCCTTCAGGATCAGGGATTAGTGCCTCAACATAAACACACAACTGCTCCTTGAAACTAACTATAAACATTGGCCACTATAAATACTATTGTTACACAACTATTTGTCTTGTAAATAGTCAGTAAAACAGGAAAAACATTATAAGCATTATTTCTAGTGTCGTATACCTGGACAGACAGGTGTCATGTCATCACATTAACAGCTAATTATGAAGCTTTTCATTAAATGCAAACACTGTCTTAAGATATATCGGTGTATGTAAAGCTGAGCTACCTATGTATGGTTAATTATTTTTGAGTTAAAATCGGTTAAAATAGGCTGCGAAACATACATCTTAAAACGCAGTTGGTTGTCAAATAAAATCAAATGAAAATATTTGTCATATATTATAAAACACAAGTTAGAATACATATACAAATACTTTTTAAAAAACACTGTCTGCTGGTTCCAAAGAAAGGGCTTTTATCTTGCCTGTTACAACACAACAGCTGATTAGCATGCATTACCAGCAGCTAAGCTAAAGTAGCTGTGTATAACGCTAGCCTACCGTCCAAAACAAACCTTGACGTGCAGTTTAAACGATGCTAATTGCTAAATAGGAATATAAAGAGGTGAATTGATATTTACCGACACTCATGCACTTTGTCTTCTTGCTATTTCTTGTGTATTTCTTGTGCCGCAGCTTGGCTCTCCATCCTCTGTCATCCTTCTCACTGAGTATTAACAGAGATGTGTAGAAAGTGAGGAGGTCTCACTATGTCAAGTTTCCAGGTGCTGGATTAACTCAATTTGCAAAGGCATTGGGGATGTTTCTATTCTACTGGATGTGTAGGGGGCGGGGCTTAATTACAATGCATTCAAGATTTCAGCGTGACGCCAAAAATGTATTTGCTCCAAAAATAATATGAAATGAGGCAATACCAAGTAATGAACATACATAAAGAAGACAAATATATATGAAAGAGAAATAAATACATTAGAGAACAACAGTGTTAATGAAAAGTGGTTGTCATTAAATTATATTTCATCCCCACTCATGCTAGCAAAACAAACAAAAACGGGTTAATGTTTTGAGTCCATGAGGTCACTCTTCTTCAAAATAGACGATCTTTACTTTCTACCTATCTATTTTTATTTTATTGTATGTGGGTTATAGTCTATATTCTTTCTTTATGTATTATACACTATACTATTACAAAGCAACCTTAATGGCATATTTCAGAAATAAAAAATGTGAATTGTTGTTTGTTGTTGACACACTAACAGATTCTAAAGACAAAAAACAACACTCAAAAACAGACATTTAAACAAGAACGTATTGTCTTAACAAAGAGCGATGGTCCTAGTTAAGCAGCATAAATAGATATATTATAAATAATATGTTTGAGTGTAATTCTGCCTGTAATGCCTTGATATAATTGAGATTTAGCAAAAACGTAATCAGAAAATCCCAGTGTTCCTCCTTCATACGTATTCCATCACTTGTATTAGTTATTTCTCCAGTGTTGCTGTTATGAAGTGGCAAAAATGTACTGAAATGTTTGTACCTCTCTAAATGTATGCGTTTGTGTACTGTGATTCAAAATGTAACAATACGGATGATTGCTGGATCCATGCTTTTCATTGTTACAGGTTTACTAAGTGTCTACAAGTATCACACACAATTCGTTATCATTTCAAAATACACAAAATGATTTTATTCATTTGAGTATGTAAGTCGCTTTGGATAAAAGCGTCTAATAAGTAACATGTAATGAAAAGAAGAACAAGACAATCATGAGCAGAAACAGGCATTATACAGATCAGGAGGAAAGTGCTTCAAGATCTCAAATGAGCAAAACAAAAAACCTTCAACAGAGAAAACAAAAACAAATGATGACACAAGATAACTTGATCTGCATTTTGACTTTCTCAAGAATCTCGCTTTGACAAACGAGTAATGTTTACAATGTTATTCTTAGGTCTAAATGTATCCTTCTTCAGATATGTATTTATTGTCTAGATGCTATGTGTCCTTATGTGTTCAAGTGACAAGCTTTACTACTACATGTCATTTGTTAGACGCTTTTATCCAAAGCGACTTACATACATTCATTACTGTGGACAATCCCCACAGGAGCAATTTGGGGTGAAGTGTCTTCAGGGACACAACGACATGCTGACTGCAGTGGGGTTTGAACCTGTGACCCCCTGATCCGAAATCCAGCACTCTATCCACTTAGCCACAGCCGCCCTTTACATCAGTATTCAATCCTTGTTTACTGTCCTTCAAACAAACTCCTTCTTATAAATTGTTGCATCCTAGATTCTGATCACTTGACTCAACATAATAACAAAAAGCTAATGTTCTAATCAGTTCTTCTTGTTAACTTCAAGCACACTCAGGGAGGACAGAGCTGTGTACTTGTGTGGCAAAACAATGATAAAGAACTAATTATAACTTTTTTGAGATGACATTGTTTTTAAAGTGTGCTATACAAATAAAATGTATTATTATCAAATGTCCAAACTAATGAGTATGGGATGTGCTGGCTTTATGGTTCTGGTCGTGATTCAACAGTTTTGTATATGTGAGGAATCTCTGATCACACTTCAAACAGAGAAACTTTAGATCTTTGGCACGACATTTTTTTAGATGATTGGTACTGGCGACGTTTTTTCTACATGTATTGCAAAAATATGGCTTTTCCCCTGTGTGCATCCTCGTGTGAACATTGAGATTTGATCTTTGAGCAAATGATTTCGTACAGTAAGAACACTTGTATGGCTTTTCACCCGTGTGAATTCTTAAATGCGCAGTCAGTAGGAACTTACCGACAAACGACTTGTCACATTCAGGGCATTTGAAAGCCTTCGTGGTCATGTGAACCTTGTCGACGTGTTTGATCAGATCATAGTCCGTGTTAAAATCTTTAACCGTTGAAGTCCTGTCATCCTTCTGGGTTGGTTCCTGCTCCATAAAAGCCGAGTCACTGTGAATCGCAGCACAGGAGGACGAGCCTGAGCTGGCGTTCCCATTGCAATCATCGTTTAATGTCACAGTGATAGTGCTGTAGGTGGGAAACAGCTGGGTGTCATTTGGAGCCGTTGTTTTAGTATCCATGAGTCTGATGTTGACATCCTTGGAAGAACAATTGTTAAGGGCTGGGAGGATCCACCGATTCACCTTTTGACTGCGAGGAGCTAATGACACACCATTCCTTTGGTCAAATGTGTTGTCTGTGATTTTGTCTACGATAGATGTTACAGCCGGGGAAGATGGGAGCAGTTCACCGTTTGTAGCTGGTTCTGTTTTATGATGTGTATCACTGTAGGAAGGATCAGCCTGCGTGTCTAGAACATTGATAGCGATGTCTGGAGCGATACTGCAGTCCGCCTGCTCTTCCTTGATCTGAAGAGAATCACAGATCTCCTTTTCCTCCACATTCGGCGGCAGCTGTTCTGGTTTTTGTGAAGGCAAAATCTCCTGAGAGATCGTCTGGGTGTCTAAACAGACAGAGAAAACACATGTTATTGTTATAACTTGGTGAATGACCCTCGTATGACAAAAATAAAGAACCTTAATATCTTACACAAACAAATGTACACATGCATGCACTGTCGGCGGTCAGAGGACGGTTAGCTCTACATCTATTAGGAGTCATAATGTTACTTGATATGGAAGCTATTGAACAAATTCAAGAGTTAATGTAGTAATACAATGCTTTGGAGTTACTGGGTCACATGACAAAGCTATTAAAAAAGAAAGGAGACTTTTTAATTAAGCAAATGTATGTTTCCAATAAGGTATTCATGTAAAATAGTTCTAAAATCCAATACAAATACTTAATTCTTACTTTTCCAGTGTAGTAATAATAAGTAATTGATTTAGTCACTGGGTCACATGATAAAAAAGAAATGAGAACAATAAAATGCTGGTTTCTCCTTAACATATTGATATAGCAGGTGGACTAAAAACCTTTAAAAATAGAGTTGTGTCCTACTCCTCCAGTGTAGTAATACAATGCTGCATTGATTCGTAGTTCACGGGTCACATGACAGGGTTGCTACTGAAAAAAAGCAAGCCTTTCAACAAATACCACCAGAAGGTAACGTAACATTAATGCTTGCTAACCAACCTGCGCTCAGTAGTATAACTCTCGGTTTCAGGACGGTCAGCTGCTCGATCTGCACTCTCAGCTGGAGGATTTCTCTCTTGCTGCGGACAGCTTCCTCCTGATACTCCGACACCGTCTTCTCCACCAGTCCGAAGACTTCCTCTACAGCCGCCTCCAGCCGCTCGCTGACCCGCAGCTTGAGCAGCAGCGTCGACGACATCATGGAGCTCCGACAGCAAATGTTATGGGCGAAACAGACACTTTCAAATCCTAACCCTAAATATCAGCCGTTTCAAGTACCAACTGCCAGACTGTAGTAAACTAACCGTTAGTTTGTACTTCCGGTTCGACGTCATGACGTACCGCTAATGAGCAAAAACAAACAGTAGTCTTATCTATATTATGTTATTATTATATATCTGTATTTTTAGGGAAATTTCATATCCATAAATAAAATGGGCTGACTCCAAAACAATATATTAGCACTATTAAAAACATTAGGAAAAAGGCAATCAAAAGTAATTTGATTGAAAAAAAATATTTAATATGAAGTATCAAAATGTATTTTTCTTTCCGTTTTTTCTTTGGTTACTGTATGTAATGTCTTGTTGCTTTTTTGTCTGCCCCTGGACTTTGTCTGTTGTAGCCTATGTCAAATGTATGATGTTCATGTATGACATTGAATAGATGAATAAAAACATTTTTAAAAATACAAAAATAAGCCTTATCTATGGAGCTAATTTCCTGCCAAAAACTACACAAACTAAACATGTTTTCTTTTTAATGCCCACTGAATTAACAAACACAGTACGGTTTGCAAATACAAAACACCTTTGACAAACTAATGCATTTTGTTTTTGCAATACAAAAAACATGCTTATCAAACAAACACATTAGGATATGTCTAAAGAACTGAACCGATGAGGAAGAGTAACCTTTTTTATTATATATACATTTTTTAAGTTTTGGACTCCTTTGTATTAAGTGCTGTCATGTCAGTTTACGTCTTTGTGCCTGTAAATGTGGAAACAATCAAGACAATGGAAAAAATAAATCAAGAAACAGGAAGTATTGGCATGAAACAATTTGGAACTTTTATTATACAAATGACATGCACTGTTAAATTTAGTGTCTGCATGCATTTAACCAATCCTAGTGTTAGGAGCCTGGTGCCTTGGTCAACGGCACCTCGGCAGTAAACAGGAGGTAAACTGGTCAACTAGCACCTCAGAGTCCAATCCATACTTTTTTCCATTTGGGAACTTGAACCAGTGACCCCAGAGTTCCCAACCCCAGAGTTACTGAGGATGTTATGAATGTGTTATTTGAACAAGGAACTAAATGATACTGAAGTACCTACCAGGTCTAAACCTAAAGTATAAAGAATAACAAAATATATCACATTTAAATCAAAATTATTAAGCTTTCAACCAATCTGGAAAAAATTGATTTGCTAGATACCATACACTGGTTCACCTTTCAGCAAATACAGTCCTTAAAGGTGGGGTAGGTAATTAACTTCAGAAACACTTTTTGTTATATTCCATGGAATGCTCTTAACATCCCGATAGCAATGAATACATTAAATGCTTTGACAATAAATACAGTAAAAAAAATGTCCTCTGTGGAAGCCGTGGCGCTGTAAAAAGCACGACCAATCATCTGAGCCGGCCCGGCTAAAGTAACTGGATGGCCTACCTGCCTGTCAGCCTTCCATCTGTTCACAAACTTATCTCGTGGCCTCATTGGTCATGTGCGCATTCGTGTGTGTTGGAGGAGGGGCTCTGTAAGGAAGTGGCATATTTTTTCGGCTGCGTAGTTTCAAATTCTAGCGCACTCAAGCTGGTTTCTACATTCTTACCTACCCTACCTTTAAGTGAGAGTTCAAAGATAACCCAGGCCGATCCTAGTACTTTCACACAGACACATTCTCACACAGTTTTAAGATTTTTCTTCTAAGTTCTGTCCTTGCTGTTTCTCAGTGATGTGTAGTTTCCATGACTCGTGAACCTGCACATGCACCTTCAGGTCTGCATCTGTGTAAAAAGTTCTGCCACATGTTGGACACCGAATGGACCTATCTGTGCTTTTCTTTTCTGTCCCTGTGCACAATGCAAGATGTTTGCTACACACAAAGTTCTTGCCACATTTGTCACAAATAAATGTTTTTTTTTCAGTATGCCGTCTCATGTGAGAAAGGCAATTGAACTTGTATCTGAAAGTTCTGTCACACACGTTACAACTGAAGGGTTTTTCATCAGAGTGAACTTTTGTATGCATAACCAGCTGGTGCTTCAGATTGAACTCCTTGTTGCATTCAAGGCATTTAAACTCCTTATTTTTGTTAACCTTACCTACATTCCTCTTTTCTTTTGCCATTTTGCGTTTTTTCCTCATTTCGCAAAGTTTGAAATGATTACTTGTGTGATAACTTTTCTCACAATTGTTACAGTAATACGGTTTTTCCCCAGTATGCAACCTCATGTGAACAACACGAGTAGAGTTTTGAACAAAGGATTTGTCACAGTAATCACAAGCAAATGGTTTTTCCCCTGTGTGAATTCTTATATGCATAATAAGGTGGTGCCTTTGATCAAACTCCTTGTTGCACTCCAGGCATTTAAAGGCCTTGTTCCCTTTGTGGCTCTCTTCTACATGCTTTCTAAGATGAACATCCCTCGTGAAACGTTCACCACAAAGACGACAATACGTTTGGTCTCTCGGAGGCGGATGCAGTTCCTTAAAGACCTCAGCGCTATGACTCTGTGAAGGCAACGGTGATCCATCTCTTTTGTTCCCCTCTTCTTTCATGCTTTGGTTTACACTCAAAGTTTCAGCTGTGGAGCATGTGAGCAGCTCACTAGGGACAGGTTCTGATTCACCAATGTTTGAAGAATCAGCCTCCGTGTCTGGGCTGAAACACTCATACGCTTCCTTCTGTTCTAACTGCTCTTGGATCTCCATTTCCTCCAGAACAGGAAGCGCAGGGACCGGCTGGGCATCTAAAGTACAGAGGACACATGTTATAATCTGTCAACTCAGTAATATTATTATCTAAGTGTTGCATACAGTCGTTAAACTTTAGCAATTTAATATTATAGCTTACTGGATTTTTTCAACACCATGTATTTTTTTGTACTAAGTCTTGCTAATTTATAAATAATAGATCCAATAATAGGAGGTGTACCCTACTCGTCTAATACAATACTGCATTGATTTTGAGGTCATGGGTTTAATAAAGTGGAAGCTATTGTACAAAGTTCAACAGGTCACACAACACCTATTGAACCATTTGAAACTATTTTCTCTCAAATTATGTGATTTTGGGTCTTTCTGCAGATAGCTTGTTTGTTTGATCGTAATAAATACTCAAAATCAACTTATTGAGTAGATTGACTTTCTTTGTGTAGATCATTTGGTAAATGATAAGGCAATAATAATAATAATAATAATAGGTAAAATTCCGGAGCGAATGTCTGTCGAAAATCGAACCTAAAACCTCGGTCTCTACAACCATATGGCCATGGCTGGCCTTTGGCATAGGCAGTATAGGCGAATGCTAAGGGCACATCAATCTATGGGGGGTGCCGAAAATTGAATTGAAAAAAAAAGTTAGAAATTAAAAATATATATTTTTTATTTCAAAACACAATTTCGGATCAACAAATTACATCTTATTATCTTATACTAACAGAACTACGCCAATATTGCGTACAGCGCCCATAAACTATGGCGCCACGCACCCCCCCCCCCCCCAGTAAAAACCAGAGGTTTATGTGAAATAGTTCTTTTTTTTTAAATAATGGTTTCAGTGTGCAATTATAGGTTTTAATTTTGTATTTGTGGTCATTTAAAATAAATTAAACTCCCAAAAAACTTATACAGCTTTTATTAACATTGGAATTTACCGTGTAAGCGGCCACGGGGGGGGAGAGCTTTAGAGAGCTCTCTCCTGAAAGACTGAGCGGCTCTGATAACCTCAGCTCAATGAGGTAAAGGCACACCTTTATATGATCATTATAGTTATAAAAAAATAAGAGAATAGATTTTCATCTATTCTCTTATAGCAGGGGTGCCCAACCTTTTTTGAACCGAGAGCTACTTTTAAAGTTGCCAGTCTGCCGAGATCTACCAGTCCAAATAGAGAGGCGTAGCCATTACTGACAGCCTACTACCAGGTAAATACACACTACTTGTATAAAACTGACCTTTGTACGATGAATACTTCATAAAATACTGCAGATCCTTTATCTTACCTCTTTCTAATCTACACACATACAAGTATTTAACTGAAGTTACACAACAGTGTTGTTGATACAGAGTTGGAGTTTATTCACACGTCACTACAGTGGGTAATGTTTTCAAGAAACATTGAACAGTGCTGCCACATATGACACAGGAAAAAAGAAAAGACTCTGAACCCTTTCTTTGCCATTATATAAAAATAGTGTTGCTACAAAAGTATAAATTAGACTTACTAATAAGACAACTCAGATCTGAAGCTACACAGGAATCTGCTGCCAAAGTGCAATAAAAAAGACAAAATTAATAGAATCAAACCCTTTTCTTTTTTTTGCATTTTAGTAGAGTATAAAAAGAAATGCCTTTAAAATAAGATGCAAGCAACACTAGTTTCTTAACCTGAATTGATAATAAACTATAATCAATTTAAACAGAACAGATCTTAATGTTTGCATTCTTATTAGAGATGCACGATATTGGTTTTTTGAAACCGATACCGATAACTTCCTGCTTCTCAAGACCGATACCGATAATAAAAAAAAAATTACGCCACTAATTATTTTAACGCGATTAACGCATGTGTATTTTTTGTCCTTCGCCGCCCCGTAGTTTCAGAGCGCATCGAGTTTAAAATACCATCTACAAGCTGATGCTGACAGCCCCGCTCCTGCCGCCCGCTTGTGGCAGACCACACTTCCACGCTCACCGGCAGGCACCGACTGGCCATCTGGAGGACCGGGAGGGTGTGTGTATGTGTGGCCCGAGCGAGAGAGAGACCTTACGTGCATTGTTGTTGTTAGCATCTGGTGCTAGCTAGCTGCGCTAACGGATATACGGAGCTGTTTAAATGAAAACAGAGGAGCGACATTTCGCCACAACTGCGCCGAGCACTTGACTTTATGCAGGAAGCCAGACAGTGGGACATTGTACGAAAAGTCAGCACACTCAGCACGGATAGTGCGCAACATGATTGCAGCGTCCAGGCAGCTCCCGTTCGAGCATATGCCTTGAGTTGCACATAGCTCCAATGCCCATATACCACCGACGACATGTTTGTTTACTGTCCTGGCTTCACGGCCGCACACCATTTACGTCACAGCCAGGCATGAGTTAGGGAGCGCTGGATTTGTGAAGAACTCCCCTCTTCCTAAACCACTAATACCACAGTACTGGCAAAATGGGAGGAGCCGAGTGAAAAACAAGCGCCCCTCATCCCAATCCACCCACACCGCAGTATTTTTTTCTTTTTTTTTACCCAAAAAATATATTGTATATTATCGGGGCTATTAATACTGGTATCGGGTTTATCGGGATGACGTCATAATTCCTAATATCGGACCGATAATTATCGTGCATCCCTAATTCTTATACCATTTTGTACAATAATTATAATGAATAAGTTCAAACAAACTCAAGCTTATAGCTGATTAATAACGGTATCTAACTTGAATTTGTATTATATCAAAAACCTGTTGAAATGTTCACTGTCCCCCAAAAGTGCATGGGCGCCGCCAGCTAAAATCTTGCCTTGGTCAGATTGGTCAGGGCCGGCCCGGATAGTGAGTGTCTGCTTTTTGGGGTGGGGGGGAGGGGGGGCGCCAGCTAAAATGTTGCCTAGGGCAGCAAATTGGTCAGGGCCGGCCCTCCATATGGCAACCGGCGAGAAGCTAACGTAGCATTGATGCTAAGTCTGATGAAACCAACCTGCACAGTATAATACAACCGTCGGTTTCAGGACGGTCAGCTGCTCGATCTGCTTTCTCAGCTGGAGGGTTTCTCTCTTGCTGCGAACAGCTTCCTCCTGACACTCCGAAACCGTCTTCTCCACCAGTCCGAAGATCTCCTCTACAGCCGCCTCCAGTCGCTCGCTGACCCGCAGCCTGAGCAGCAGCGTCGCCGACATCATGGCGCTCCGGTTACCGTTGGCAGATAATGTGAAGGGTCACCCAGAACGTTTTAAATAAAGAACTAAATGCCAGTGGCAAACAACGACTTGCTTTGGAAAAAATGCTGTCCAACCGTCCAACTTGATTGGCAGGCGTTAGTTAATACTTCCGGGTCAACGTCCCACTAGCTTTGTTACGCTACTGTAGAAAATAACTCCAAACCTAATTCTGATTTTTTTTACCAATAATTAAAACGTAGCACTTTTAAAAACATAATGAAAAAAATAGTGTATTCAACAAATATTGAGTCTGAAACTGTACTTTATTATTATCTTACTTTGGTAAAAGTAGAAAATATAGATTGGGCACTCGTAGCCTACAGTACAAACATCATTGCTTTTCACCATTGTTGTGATTTTTCTTAAATACATTATAGAAAATAATGCAAAGAGGAGTAGAATTGCACACAGGCTCGGTGCCCTCGGGTTTTGAGCCTGATCTTGGGCACTATCAGTAGCAGCTGGTCAGCAGACCTTAAAGCTCTGGCTGGGGTGTAGCGATGGAGGAGATCGGCTATATAGGGCGGTGCCAGCCCATTTAGGGCTTTGAAAACAAATAAAAGGAGTTTTAAATCAATTCTGAACCGAATTGGAAGCCAGCGAGGCTGAGGCCAGAATTGGGGTGATGGGGTCACGCATTTTGTGGCCAGTCAGAAGACGCTGCGTTTTGGACTAGCTGCAGGCGTTTAATTGAGGCCTGGTCCATACCCACATAGAGCGTTGCAATAGTCCAGTCCCGAGGTAACAAAGGCATTAATAACCCTTTCTAGGTCTTTAAAAGATAAATAGGACTTGGTCTTGGCCAAGTCTTATTTAAAAAAAAGCAGGATTTGACTACGGTGCTGTCCTGCTTGTCGAATTTAAAAGTGCTAGTGAAGGTCACTCCAAGGTTCATGACAGAGGGGAGGATGTTTTCATTGAGAGAGCCCAGAATATCAACCGGAGAGGCTGTACTGTATGTATATGTTTCTTAATGCTCTTAATGTCTTTCATTTTTGTAAAGCACTTTGAATTGCCTTGTGTTGAAATAAATAAACGTACCTTGCCTTGCCTTAGTGAGACAAAATAAATAATCAGATACACTTTATTTGGCTTCAAATATATTTCCCAAGACAGTCGCTATGAGCGGAGGCCCTCTGGAGAAAAAGCAGCAGCCTGACAGGGGGCTCTATGACTGTAAAAAGCTTGAGTCAAGCTGACAAACGTCCCCTTTCTTTTAATTGATTTAGATTTGAAGCAGTAGAGCAGTGTGATGAAGGGGTCTGACAGTTGGTGAAAGCAGGCCTCCAGCGTCTTCCCCTTTGATCAGCTGGAGTTTCTGATCTTGGCTCTGCTGTGGCTCCATTTTGGGATTCCTCTCCTGCCGAGCGGAAAAATCTCTTCTGACACTTCTGAGCCATCTGTGAAACAAGAAACATCCTTTGATTGACTCGGATTTTAGGGTTGATTTAAGCTCTGGAATAAAAATATGCAGAATTTCTCCTCTCACTCTCACTCCCGTCTGTAATTTTTCATTATGACTGCCTATACTCCTATTAGAGACTTACACAAGGCAAGCCTGTTGGTGAAATAAACCTCAAAACAACAACTTGAACTCATTTCCAGGAAACATGAAACGTCACTGCATCGAATTCTGAATTTGAAAGTAATTACCTATACATTTTATATTAAAGTCTTTCCTTTTGCATAATTATTTTCCATATGTTCCTGCCTTTCTCTTCACTTTTTTTATTAGATAAACATCAAAATACAAAAGACCATATATATTATTCAAATAAGAATCTGGAATGCATTACAAAAGTGGAACACAAGCTCAAACATTATTTGAATATATAGGCTTCTGGCTAAATAAATAAGTATAAAAAGGAAGTACTCAAAGTTAGTACAGTACCTCAGAATTGTATTTAGATAGAAAGCTGAGTAACCATACTTTCCATTACACACCGGTTGCTATGTAATGTTAAACTTTTAGGTAAAGTGCATGCCTTTAAATGAAGCTCAGACCAAGTTCTTTCTGGAAGACTGGGTATATATACATTCACTCTGCAGCTGCATATAATCAGCTCATCACGGGCGTTGTTTTTAACCAATTACATTCACCTCATTCTCCAGCAGCCAATCACTGTGCTGCAGCCAAACTTTGAAATGGTTCTCCTCTCTCCTGCAGTCAGCTGTGATTTCAGGTTGTCATGCTGCCGCCCGCCTCCTCCCCATCCACCTCCTCTCATCATATCCAGTGCCAGGAGAGCTAATCCAAAGACCTCATCACACCTCCTCTTCATCCCATCTCCTCATCAAATCCAGATCTTCAGCATCATCACCAGTGTCTAGACGCCGGGGGGGGTTCCCTATATGCTCACGGCTGCATTTCCCCCTTTAGAAATACCATTTCAGGATCGGGGTCTAATCGCCAAAGACTTTCAACATTTATCATATGACATGTGTCAATAAATGTTCTTTAAACAAAATGAAGTCTCTCCAGATTGAACTGGATCTTGGAAGGATAATATGGGAGCAGCTCATTATTTTCTGAGACAACGGTAAACACAAATGTGGGTGCCAGATATTCAGACAGACACTGAGCACAAGAGCATTTTCCAAGACGAGATGTTTATTGGTTTGCAAAGAAGCTGTTTTTACAAAAGCATGGAGAGAAAAAAACATTAAGAGAGGTCTGACAAGGGTTGAGTGCACGTCTTCATGTAAACACTGGTCCAATGCATATTCTCAAATACATAACATCAGGATATTTCTGGAATTTGCATCATATCTACAAGTGCTCCGTTTTTTTGGATCAGATGTTTAATGGCGAGAGAGCTGAAAGTGGATCGAACCGCCAACATGGTGCATGATACATGAAAGACTTCCAGATGATCAAAGTCTCAACACCCTGATGATCGTCAGACATGATACATCCCAGAAAACACAGACTGACTCTTACCCTTTTTTGCAGTTGAAAGAAAATAACATTTGATCCAATACTCGTTTCACACATTTCCTTATATCATAGTACAATATGTAATATATGACCTCAAATACTTTCATTATAAAAAAACTCAACTTTTGTAAGAGGCCTTCATATAAACAGAAAACATATGTACGTTACCAATACAGTTTGTTATGACGTTACCACACACAACCCTGCTGGTTACACGGTAATACATAGAAATTATAACATGATTTTACAACCACACAATACATTAGCAACATTAGCCTACTTCTACTCAGAAATGGACATCATGACGTAGGTTTTTAGCACTTTTTAGAGTGTGAAAAGTTCTGGGAAAAGCTTGATTTTTAATACGTTGTGTCAGGGGTGTTCAAATATTGTAATTTGGTTAGCATTTAACTGGAATCTTCATTAATACTACACTAGCAAAAAGGTTAACAGGCCAAAGGAAAATCTGCTTTAGAATACGGCGAAAACAGCCGATTAAAAAAAATTAAGAAAGCACATAGAAAATATAATAGCTGCATCGTACGTGTATATAAAATGCCAGGTACTAGCTTACATGCACAACTAAATGCCTTCTGCTGGTTACTCAGCTCGGTATTCCTCGGTATGTAAAAACTAAGCCTGTGAGGCCTTGTTATAAAATATGTACATCCATAGTCCAAAAATCAGGGTCACAGGGTCAAAACAAGTTTGGATAGGAAGGGGTACAATTCTTATATTATATTAACAGCATTTCCACATGGGCATCAGATTACAATCAGAAGGAGAATAACATTCAGTTTTTACGTGGCATTTTTAAAGGGCTGAAGAACAATTTATATATCAGGGAGTTTAGAGCGAGAATCTTTTCCCAGGATCTACAGAACACATGGGATCATGAGGAGATCAGGAACTGGGTCTTAATATATTCAATACTACATTTCAGGAAGAACCACATCATATGTTGAGGTTTTCTAAGCACATGTACCACAAATGTTTAAGCAGTTATGAGAGAAAGTGCAACAGTACCACCTCAGTATGCTCTCGTACCATGCCAGCGTGTCATGTACCTGCACCACTGCGCACACACACACACACACACACAGCTGGAAAACACACCGGTTGTTAATGCAGAATTAACTGTGCCATGTTCAGAAAACACACTCCCTGCACTCACACACACACGGACACACGCATACAAAAAAACACTCCCTGTTTAGAGCCCTTTAGTTCAAGATTCTTTGCAATTGTTCATCTCCCTCCCCCATAATCCCTACCTTAGGAGAAACAACTTCACGTTAACACACCTTGTTAGAACATCCACGAAACACACTGCTGAGTTATGGTACTTTTACATGGCGTATATTAACATTATTACAGGAAACTAGCAGTACAAATATGGTCACCAGTTAAAAAAAACACCCGGTTAACACAATTACACATTATTCGTACACTTTGTTCTGTTGTTGTACTGTATTTTGACCTTTTAAACTGCACTGCCCTCTCATACCAAACTGTACTCGTTTCCTGTTTGTGTTTGAAAACGAGAAGTTGAGGAAGACAGTCTGACTAACCAGGAGAAAACAAGTCCTGCGCTTATTGCTACTTGAAAAGAGCTAATAGATACTCAGTGCACGTATGAAACGCCGCACTTAGCACAGTAACAAGATGTTAAACCAAGAGGTGTCTTCAAAGTCTCAGTAATCAAAGCTTCATTAGTGTAAACAAAGGCAAACATTACATCATGCTTTGCAGTGAAGTCTGCGCTGCACAGATGTCATGGCTTCTTTCATATTCACAGCAGCAAAATGAGCGTGGTTACATCAAAACTGAAGTGTAAAAAACCTGAATGGTAGTTCTCTGCAGCTTGGTGAAACTGTCTATGCCTTTTTGCTGAGTCAAGCAGCTCAAAAAGTGGATTAGGACCATGACGCAGCATTAGGAGCCTTCATTCAACTCTGTTTGATATGAAGTGTAACATCTGTCTCTGAAGACAAGCTTCTTCAACCTGGTCCAAGCTAATTCAAACCTTCTAATAAACCAATCTTTAGGGCAGGGGTGTCAAACTCAAGGCCCGGGGGCCAAATCCGGCCCGCGACTTCATTTTATTTGGCCCCGCAAGAGCTTGCAAAGAATATAATACGTTTATTATACGGTTACATGTCACTTTACAGAAACAGGTTGCCCATAAACTACATGTCCCACAATGCATCTCGTTTTGTGACATGCGCACTGAAGAGACTTGCAATTATTTGCCCTTGACTTCTGCTTTCAGACGTAGTTAATTACTAAGTCATTATTCTATCCGATAATAATCCAATTCAGAGGTAATAATGTAATACAATACATTATTTTATATATATATTATAAATGTATATTTATATAGTTACAACCGGCCCTTTGAGTGCGACCTTAATGCTAATGTGGCCCGCGATGAAATTGAGTTTGACACCCCTGCTTTAGGGGTTTAGAGGTTGTAAATAATGACTTTCTTAATGGCTAATAGAAATGTACCAATGTGTGACGGATCATATTACTATAAGGCAGGGGTCGGCAACCCCTGGCACGCATGCGTTGGTGTGCCGTAACCAGTGGCACACTAGGAATAAGTGTGCAAAATATTTAAATTGTATTTTCGGATCCTAAACGAGACCGCCGCCAGAGCGCGTCTCCCCGTTACCTGCAGAAGGAAGCCATGCACGCAACGCAGCCCCGCTCTCTTTAACTCCAGGTGACTTTCTGCTGCTTTCCTCCGTGGTGCAGTGCTGAGTACAATTCACGATCGTCGGCACACTGATCAAAACAATTAGTTTTAATGGCACTTCATATCAAAAAGGTTGCCGACCCCTGCTATAAGGCATTGATAGGAACAACGTTTGGGCTAATCGCTTGAGAGATACAAATCCCTTCGGTTGATCCTCCTGCAGAATAAAGCTGGCTTTGTCTTTCTAGCTTTTTCATGCAGATCTCATTGAAAATGTAAGACCGTTTAGACCAAAAGCTGTTTTCATCAATGGCCTATAACTGCGTTTTAAGTCTTACTATCCATAAGTAAAGCAATATGTTATATCTCATAAACCCTATCTAAGTTTGTGTAAAACCTTACAGGTCATAGTGAATGTTGATACTGTAGGAGGCGTAAACCAAGCACCTTAAGACAGGATACTTCTAATATTGTACTGTGAGTGTTGCAGATAACTTCTGCTACTACTGTGGAGTTATTATACCTTCCTTTAAGACTTAGTGAAGGGAAATACTTGAGTGTAGAGTGGAAAGATTATAGAGACAGTATTGTGTTAGACTGAAATCCTGCTTCCTGCTTTAAAGCGTCTGTCTGTCTGAGCGTGGACACATCGCTGAGGTGAAACGATTCAGGAAACACTTTAAACACATCCTGTAGGACTGACTATAACAGCACCGGGCCTACCACCAAAACACTGTGACAGTAAGTTATAATGTTGTGCATCACTATTATGTATCTTCTATGCTACTATATATGAATACTATACATTCAAATACCACCAGGGTCTGCTCCTGCTTCCAAAAACACCGGACTCCTAATGTGACTGAAGTTTGAGTTGAGTTGAACTCCTGCACACTTTGACAGCAACTTCTTGAAATATCCACTAAACTGTGTGTGTGTTCTTTAATGTGAATTAGTTGCATATTGGTTTAGAGTATGATTCAAATAAGCTTTGCGTGAAATAACTGAGTGTGACAGCAGAAATCTCAAACTCATTTAAAAGCGTTTCCTCCTCTCTCCTTGCCTTTAAAGTAAACAGTCATGGATCTACTTCCTGTCCAGCATACAGGGGGATGGCTGCAGTGATCACTACATCTACCAACACACATGCAATGTACTGTACCGTATCCCGTCTATGATATAATCCTCATTTTGGTGTATTTAGGTCGCTGAGACTGCTGCGTGTTACCGTGACAACAGGGATAAACCCAGGGGAGGGCAGGGGAGCGGAGTTGGAAACACACCAGCTCCCCTAAAAAAAAAAACAGGGTGCAATAATCTGCACAAATATGATCGAGTGGCAAACCGCACCAATAAACACAACTGGAGGGATTTCAAATCTGAGAAAGTGTCAAATCTGACACAATATTTGCTTTAAAGCAGTTGTATCTCATAAGAAAATCATGTTTAAGCCCTTGTGGGAATTTATCAAGAATATCTTAACACTGCTCAGGTCCAGTACTGTATAATTTTACTGCATAGAAATTCTATAACCAGTGACTTTCTTTCCAACTTGATAAAAATGCATATTCCAGATAACCCTAAGTGGGTTTGGAAGAGTCTTACAGTTTCAGAAATAAAATATGAGCTGCTCAGACTGAGACAGATGTTTTCCTGAGAAGCTGCATCCTTGAAAGCACTCCAGACCTGCGTCTACCTCAGCATCCTTATAGGACTCAACATAAAAAATGAATGCGCCATTAATAAACCATGAGGTCCCTGATCTGAAGAAACTGGGGCTATGAGGAGAAAACACATTTACCCTAAAAAGCATCAGATCCTGGTTCAATAGGAAGGAGAGAATGAAGATGTCTAACTTATCAAAGTGGGAGCCATTTTTCCAGTTGTTGCAGTGTTGCATGATGGGTTATGGATGATGACGTAACAGGCGCACATGTGTGTGTATGCGTGTGTGGATTCATCTCTGGACTAGTCCTTGCTTCACACACCGAGTTGCAGAGCAGGAAGAGCGAGATGTTAACCGAGCTTGGTGATCTGTAGATCTCCTTGTATCTGTACCGTGTCGATGGAGGTGAACGATTTCACTTTGTGATAAAAGTCAAAGAGCTGGTGTCCGTCCACGAATATCCGGAACCTCTGGTGCTCGCAGTGGATCTCAATCTGCAGGGGGAGGAAAGAGGTACAAATATAAAGTCATTTACAATTTATATTCAGCACATAAAGAAACTTTTAAATTCACACTGAAGCTAAAACAAAAAACAGTTATAAAGGCTATTTTTGTCAGAAAAGACTAATTAGCTTTCTTGAAGAAAGTTAGTGAAGTGAGTGTAAAAAATACAACAGTCGTTTCTTCTCACGGACATATCTCTTCGTTATGGCAATGTGGCATCCTGACTTTCACCAGTGACGAATACGCTCCTCTGTCTAGTTCATAAAAGGAGATTTGTTGATTCTAGAGAATTCTTAAAGGGCCCATGTCATGCTTTTCCGGTTATTACCCGTCCCCTTGTGTGTTATGTAGCTTTTTCTGCATGTAAACGGTCTGCAGTCACAAACCCTCAAAGTACACCCTGTAGCGAGTAAAACTCTAACACAGAACAGACCTGTCTATGCTGCCCCAGAACGCCTCGTTGGAGATTTCTCTTTTTCCATTTGTTTCTGACGTCATGGTTTGGTTGCGGTTCCGGGAACCAAAATGGACCAATCCGCGGAGCTCCTCACACACCAGGACCTTTAGCGTACATTTTCAACTAACAGGGAGTCCCATTGACTTGCATAGAGCTCCCTGGTTAGTAATAGACGAGTTGGGATCGCGGAGAAATGCTCTCCGCAGACCCATTCTCACAGCGTTATAAACATTTTTCTTACTCAATATCAAGCCGCACTTATTGTTTTTACTTCGGCTGTGAGTGTTTGTTTGTGCTCAGGATGAGTTTCGCGCTGTCCCGCTGTCTCGCCGACCCGGAACCACACCAGTAAGCCAGCTCACTGAGTAGCGAGCCTCGCAACGTCCCGACCAATCAGAGCACACTGGGCTCACAGGGAGGGGGGGGGGGCGGAGCTCCAACAAGCCATTTAGGACAGAGAGTGAATACACAGACTATACAGAGATGCTGTATGAGAAACCAATGAGAGTTTGGAAAATTGCACAATTTAAATCTATTCTAGTAGACCTCAACAATGGAATTATGGTCAGTAGAAATGGCCATGACATGGGAGACCTTTAAGAAGTGCAAGAAAACGCTATAACTACCATACTAAAAGCACATGGGATAAGTTGTTTCAATCCTCGCATTTGTTACTTAAGATTGCATCATTCAGATAGTAAGACAAAGTGTCGTGTGACACCTCTTACATTACGTCATTTATATTCATTTTCAACATAAAAATGCTGCAGCTTGAACTGAAAACAATCACTGAACCAAGGTGTTATGGGTGAAAAGAGAAGGGTGTTCACCAGCCACCTGGAAATCCTGCTACTCTACTAAACGATTAACAAGCGCTTTTCTTTTTGTGTTTAACTGGAATCAGTCCACCAAAACGCTGTGAATGAATACGCTAAAAATGGGACTCCACGTTGCTTCCAAGCAGCTGCACACTGTGAATCTCAGCAAACCAAACACAGACAAGCAAACAGAGTGAACTCCTCTGTACAGTTCACACCAAAGAACACAAAGATCATACTTCCTGCAAAAGATGTTTCCGACCGACTCAGAAACACAAAGCAGCCGTCCTGCTCTGAAACCAAACAGCACGTCATGTGTCTGTCATGCATGTCTCTGAATTCATCAGCGCCATCTGCCAGCTTTAATCTCCAGAGTCATGTCTCTGCTGACCTGCTTGGTCACGCTCCAGCCTCAAACAATGACACTTTATCAGAGAGCTGACATTACATAACCACAAGGGATCAGCTCTAAAGACAGGCAGGAACATGGTGGCCATTAGGGACTGAACCCTTTCCCTCAATTCAAATACGTAAAAGGCTGCTTCGTTCACGTTGGATTGAAACACGTGGATATATGTTTAGGCGAACACCATGTGTGTCATTCTAGTGCATATACAGAATTTATTGGAGCAGACAAGTCCTCAGGTCTTATGAGCATTACTCATCATGCATATGTGCTGCTGCTGCTCAATCCCCCCCCCCTCCTCCAACACACAAACAGCTGATGCTGACCCCATGCAGCAAACAGACCACCACACAGGATGCAGCCTGTGTTCAGAGTGGAGAGATATGATGAAGCATGGAAAACATTTCCTGTCTCTTTCTTTACAGCAAGGCGACATGCGATTAGCGCTGGTACAGTAGGCTGCTTGTAATGCTGAGGACAGGGTTTTGCATCAAAACATGAAGCAACAAACAACCGACAGACTGTGTTGGAAGATGAAATAGACAAATGGTCACAAAATAAATGCTGTAGATCAAAAGCTGATTCTTGCTTGAAAAAAATCTTAATACAATGAATTACTAAACATACTTCTCTAGCACTAATTACATCTAGCATCATTAGCACAACATTATCTCAAGGACCAAAAATCGACTTGCTTAGAGACGTGCGCCAGTTGCCCCAAGGTGTATAAAAAAAGCCAGATATGTATTATTTAAATTCTTCTTACCGCATGCACCGACAGGTTGATTGAACTTTCGAGGAAAGATTTCAAAGAAGTGTGCCGGCTATCCTAATGAAAACGATTATTTAAACTCTCCTGCTTTGTTTACATTCAAAACTCTGGCATTGACTCTTCTCATAGTTGTCGTCTTTTCTTTTGCACTAATTTTGATTCTGCATCTTATTTTGTCCTTTAGCACCTTGTGCTTAAAACGGTTAAATATAGCCCTGAAAAAGCTACAAAAACACAACACATCGCAAGGACAAGTTATTTCAAGCACACCCCAGCGTGAAGCATTTGAGGGTCGATTTGACATTTAAACTTTTTATTTATTGTAAATCTTGTTAATAACCTGTTTTAACTTTTTTTTTTTTGACAAGTTATCTGATTGCATTAAAGGTAGGGTAGGTAAGAATGGAGAAACCAGCTCGAGTGCACTAGAATTTGAAAATACACGAACACGCACATGACCAATGAGGGCACGAGATAAGTTTGTGCACAGATGGAAGGCTGACAGGCAGGTAGGCCATCCAGTTACTTTAGCCGGGCCGGCTCAGATGATTGGTCGTGCTTTTTACAGCACCACGGCTTCCACAGATGACATTTTAATGTATTTATTGTCAAAGCATTTCATGTATTCATTGCTATCGGGATGTTAAGAGCATTCCATGGAATATAACAACAAGTGTTTCTGAAGTGAATTACCTACCCCACCTTTAACACCCCTACTGCTTGCTCTTTTTGGACTCTTGTTTGAAGGCTATGCACGTGAAGCCAAATCAAAGAAGAAAACAACAGTAATAACAGTTGAAAGGAAATCCAAGGTGTAACAAAGAAGATAACCATAACTGTAACCAAGGTGGTTTAGAAAGGTGTGAATCAGGTCAAAGGAGAATGATGCTGGAAGCAAAGAGGGCATCCCCCCAAAATATTCCCAACCTGCACCTGCTTGCAAAACGGGAGGCACCAGAACCACCTTGTATGTGAACACAGAAAAACCATCTTTACCCTAAAAGGCTGATCGGGGATGAAGGGAAAGTAGTCGGTGGACGCCTCCTCCGCGGTCCACTTCCCAGCGATGCGGGCGCTGCGCATGAACTGACGGTCATTGAAGCGGGCGGTGAGTTTGAGGGCCACGTCGTGCAGAGTGTCGTCCTTCTCCGAGTCACGACCACAGGTCAGGCTCACGTCAAAGCTGAGGGAGGAGGGGAACAGAGGAGTCAGACAGGCAACATATGAGACCAATAACTAATCTGGGATAAGTCAAATGCATAAACCTGCTGTAAAAGCAAACCTATTGTTGTTAATTATGCATAATCCCTGCTGCTAGTTTGTGTTTGCCCCCCTTCCCCAACAGCTGTGGTGTGAACACACAACCTTCTTTGTGTGAGACATGATTGCAGAATCAGAATCCAGTTTATCGCCAGATACTTTTGTTATGGTGTATGGTGGTGCAAACATAAAAAACATTTGAAAATAAGATGTAAGGGGTCAAAAATATAACGGTTAAAACGTTAAAAAGGTTCAAATCACTTTTTCATTAAAAAAAAAGAAGACAGACAAATATTTACACCAAATGTAAATATACAAAAGAAACTAAAAGACAAATATATTTAAAAAGTATTACGATGAAGATACAGTACAGTAACAGTAACCAACTTGATGAGATGCAACAAAGAAAAAATCTGTTTCTTAGAGCCTCTCAGCAGCCGGGACATTCACATGAACTTTGGCATGAAAAGTGCCAGCAGCAGCAGCAGCAGCAGCAGCCTCTCAACATGATGAAGTCATCGGGAGGTTTCTTCCAAGTTTGACACAAGTTTCCATATAGGGTGAGGACACACCCAAAGCAAGTCTGCTTCAATGGCTCTATTTTTTCCATGTTCCCCCCTTTTTTTGTCCCTGCTGGTTGGGGAACGCCCTTGTCTCTGCATATTTAAGAAGCCACTATTCTCTGAAGCTGCCCATGCATTACTCACTGTGTCCTGGAGTGGATGTGCAAGTAGTTTAAGAACAAAACCACTTGAATAGGATGTTTTAAACATGGTGAATAAGCAAGCCTCTTGATAGGGACTCTGCATGCATTGTTAAGTGTTATTTTACCTCTCTGGCTCCAGTTCGACTATGCCCATCACTATAATCTTCTTCCCCGGCCGCATGCCTCCCCGGATGCGTCCACTGAACGGCACCGTCTATGCAAAGCAATGTGAATGTATTAAGCAGAGCATCAAACAAGGACATATGAGATCCGTGAAGGCATCTTTCCTACCAGCAGGCGGGAGATTTCCTTGTCAGGTGAGATGAGGCCGGGGTTCCTCAGCGAGTCGTTCAGGTGGTCGTCCTCCACATTCTTCAACACCAGTGACAAAAGACACAGGATGCAAAATGTCATTTACCGCTCCAACAGGTAGGATATATTAAGAACATGTCAGGTTAAACACAAAGCACCAGGTTTATTGATACAAATGTGGCCTTGCATGCGGTTCTTCCCAAACAATGAGGTGGTAGCACAACCTGTCATGTTGTTTGTCCTGTTGTGCTCCATGTGAGATAATAATTTGGCCTCATAAAAAGCGAATTAAACGCGATAAATTAGCTAGTGGAGCCGCTTAAGTATGCACTCACCACCGATACATTTCACCGAGAGCATATTGGATTTCCTCCCCGGCTACAGATGAAAGAGGAGCCGCTCATTCACGGCGCTAGGTGCTCCGCATTTACAATAAGCCCCGGATAATGGACCCTACGCCGCTTTGTGTTGAACCCACAGCCCTTCATGCACACGAAATTAATTCAGACACTTGTACACCCTCACCATGCTCCGTAAAAGCCCCCAAAATACTCACTATTCCGTCTTTTTCCGCTGCCTGCACCGCCATCTTGAGCAGAAGAGCATAGGATGCTTATTAAGGGAGCAGAGCTGCCGGAGTCAGTGTGTGTGTGTGTGTGTGTGTGTGTGTGTGTGTGTGTGTGTGTGTGTGTGTGTGTGTGTGTGTGTGTGTGTCAGCGGCGTGGCACTGACTCAGGAGGATATTCCTGTTCCTGCCTCTATTCTTGGGTCTCTCTCTCCTCCAGTGGTGTATTGTAATTAAGTATTCTACATTTACTCAAACACTGTACTTAAATAAAAATGTTCACATTACGCTACTTCATACTTTTTCTCCACCACATTTATTTTACATATTCAGTTACTACTTAGTAGTAGTAATTACTAGGCTACTACTAAAGCAGATGTAATTGCTTTACTTTATATTTAAATAGTAAGGTAAAGTAACTAAGTACATTTACTCAAACACTGTAGGCCTACTTACGTTTTTTTTTAATGAGGTAGCCTACTTGTACTTTTGCTCCACTACATTTTGAAAGCAAATATTGTTATTTTTCACTTAACTACATTTACTTTACATATTTAGTTACTTTGCAGATGTATTTACAGTCAGGCTACTTTATATTTAAATCATGTACACACATTATAATATAATATTAAAGGTTAAGCTACAAAGTAGTATGTAAAGTAGGCTAATTCAAGTAAACCCAACTTTTACCAAGGGAAACATTGAAGTGATAACAACATAAATAGACCAATGATTAAACATTTTTGAAATATCTGGTGCTTAAAATGGCCATTTGGCATAACGAGTACTTTTATTTTAGACACTTAAAGTATTACAAATTTGAATGCAGGACAGTAAATGACTTATAATATGAGTACTTCCTCCACCTCTAGCATCATATCCCTCCGCAACACTGCATATGCAAGGGTGGATATCTGCTGACGTATGCTTTATCATCATTACTGACCAGAAGCTTAATCCCCGTCTGTTGGAGGAGGCTAATCGGACAGATTCCCCCCCAGCCTTCAGCCAATAAGGCAACGTGCCTCTTAAGGGTTTAATGTGATAGATTATACAGTGTATAATTCAATTGAATAACTGCCTTTATGTGCTTTGTTCAGGTTAAATGTGACACTGTGGTGCTCTGGCTGGCCTAATTGGCTAACGTGTGCAGTGCACAGTCAGTAGCTTACTTTGAATGATTTAACCTCTGAGGCTACACATAGCTATATTTAGATCAGTCATAGTGGTGAGCCTGGAACATTAATTACTTTTCATTGAATGTGTACATCCACTTTGCCTCCCTTTTTAATTGATTTTTGCACAAACACCCCCTATCCTCCCTCTATCTGTCCATCCCTGTGCATAACATCCATATATTCAGTGTAACAGGTGACTATTCTGCCCTATTCCCATATGTGGAACTTTGAATGCATTACAAGCTCTTGTTCTTTTTTTATATGAGACTTTATTGACCACACATTGGGACATTGTTTTGTTACAGCAGCATGTAAACAAGGCATTGCACATTGAATTAAACATTGAATTAAATACAAATAACCAGTACATATAGACACATTAACAGTAGAAAGATACACATTTATTGATGACATATAGAGTATACAATATAAATACACAGAATAGGTTAGGGGATCGACTAAACAAGATCAACTTACCGACAAAAAAATATAAAGATAGGATACTATATACAGTTTTTTCCATATCTGACACTTCAGTCGATTACAAGCTGTTTATATCAGGGATTTAATTCATGCATAAGTGATTACACTCATGTCTCTTATGGTAATACAACCTTTGCTTCTCAGGGCCGTCTTGTGGTTTCTTTAGGAACTACATCTCAAACCATATTTTAAAAATAACTTGTTGACAAATGTTCTCTGCAGAGTTTCGATGAAAGAAGAAATGTCAAACATGCCTGGGATGGACGTGTGGAAACATTTGACCTCTTTCAGGATGAACCAGTTGGAAACATGTACGTTCCCTGAGGAAGTGAAGGAGAAGCGCTCCCGAACAAGACCCCTGACAGCGGACACACAATACTGAAGGTGAGTCTAAATGAGGTGACTGCAGTCACTGCTACAGGCAGGCTGCTAACACTGCAAAACATATCAATGACATCCTCTTATTTGGTGTTCGGCATATGTGCACAATATACATTAAATAACTGGTACTGTATTGTGTATTTTGTAAATTGTGTAATTTCTACTTTTTCATGCATGCTTCTTAATTATATGAAGCTATCTTTGGCTCTTTACTTGCTGTTACAATGTACATTTACCCTCTGTGGGACGAATAAAGGTTTCAGATACTGATTCTGAATAAGTTAAATTGGATCCAAGTTATTTTCTTCAGAACAACTTGGGAAACAGACACAGGAAAATAACTTCACAAAGGGCCAAAGACGATAACCAAGTGATTCCATTTAACCAATTTGGTATTTTATTAATTTAGTTTAAAACAAACATGATGAATAACCTCAACATTGCATATCAAATTACATGTCAATTAATATCGTATGGCATTACTGTATCTTTCAGCATCCTGAAGTCGTTTTTTTCTTCTAGTTTTCTTCCTTTAAAAGTGCATTCTCTCACAGCCCCAGTTCTTCAGAGGCAGTGTTAGTCAGTAAATGAGGTGCTTGAGTCCCTCTGGAGTTTCCTGAAGCAACACGTTCCCTCCTGAGCTGCTTCAGTGATTAACTCTTGTTTTGAACTCCATCTTGTGGTTTATTTGGGTACTACACCAACATCTTAAACAATTATTTCAAATGTGTAAATCACATTTTTGTTATGTTATTATCAGCAGCCCTTTACAGTAAACGGTTATATTGTGTGGTCTGCAGCACAAATACACTTTGGCCTAAAATTAGCATAAGCTACACAAAGTAAAACATCAGTATTTTTGGACTTATTTTTGTATTATTTATTTAATGTTTTCTTGTAATGGCTCTGTAGAAACAGCTGAAATGACAATGAACATGTGAAAAACTAACGACAAAAGTGTGAACATGTTCGTACAATAAACTGGAATAAAATCGAAGTTAAAAAAAAGAAACAAGTAAATCCTGCAAAAATCCAATATGTTCCTAGTCAGTCGTTTCTAAGACTGTGAGCGTTTAACACAGCAAGAATCTTGAGTATAAACATCTCCCACAGTGCATCCCCCACCCTCCCTCCTTCTCTCTCTCCCTCTCTCCTCTCTCCTCTCTCCCCCCTCTCTCCTCTCCTCGCAGAGCTCCAGCCGGTGTCTGGTCCCTCCCCCCTGCTGCTGCCATGGCCGCGGAAGATGCCGGTCGGGATGCTGAGACCCCCGGACCTGCTGAAAGCACCGAGATGGACGAACGGGTAAGATTTATTTCGGATCATTATGCAAAAATAATGGAAGTCGAGACTCGACAGTACCAGGCCTCCCGGTATCTGTCACGCTGCTGCAGCAAGATGGAGAGGCTGCTGCAGGATGCACCGACGCAGAATGCCCGTTATCTGGTTTTGGCACAATATCTAAGGAGGTAATGTGTGGTTAGAGGAAGCAGGATGAGCTGTATCGTACACGTGAAGCGAGAAAAGGGATCCATGTGACGCGCTGGTGTGGAAAGCAGAAGTGCAGCAGCTGGTCGGTGCAATGCATGCAGGGTTCAGAGCTGATAAACACCGGACACACAGAGGCCGTCCTCCCGCAGTTTGGGTTGCTCCCCTCTCGTTTGCGGCTGATTGAAACTCGCCTGTCGAGACCGGTTTCTTCCGCTGGTCGGTGACACGAGTTGGCAACAACTTGGCAGGTAAGGTAGGAATTTTCCTGCAGATCAGAGTGTGAATGAGAGCGGCTTTGTTGGGCTGATTGAGGCCACTATCGGAGCACCAGGAGAGCCTGCTGCAGATGTGCTTATAAGCCTGCTTATTATTGGATGATGGTTGGAAGAGTGAGACTGCAGTTAAACCCACTTTATGTTATTGATTTGATCACAAACTGGAGTAGGATGGGTCACATTATCAAGCAATTAACATGTCTAAATGGCAACTTGCCAGAGCCTAAAGGGATATTTTCAAGGGATATGAAAAGCCATGTTAGTATTCTAAAGTAGACATTTTATGACATGCAGGAAACAGTGACTTGGGTGAATCTGACAACATCTGCAACGATCAAATATATGTTGTTTTTGTGCAAAATGGCTACAAAAATAAATAGATAAAAAATAGATAGAATTCCATTTCTGTTGTTAATGTATTGTTGTGAGCATACCGGTTAGAGTCTCTTGAGAAGGGTGTGTTTGTTTGAGTGAGTTTGTGTGTGTGTGTGTGTGTGTGTGTGTGTGTGTGTGTGTGTGTGTGTGTGTGTGTGTGTGTGTGTGTGTGTGTGTGTGTGTGTGTGTGTGTGTGTGTGTGTGTGGCCTATCATTACTATACTTGTGGAGACCTAAATCTGTTTACACAGTCATGTGTGGGGACTCGCCTCCCTTAGGGTGACTTGGTTAGGGTAAGGTTAAGGTTAAGGGTTAAGGGTTAAGGGTTAAGGGTTAAGGGTTAGGCATGTGTTGGTTATGGTTAAGGTTAGGATAAGTCTCCAGGAAATGCATGTAAGTCAATGTAAGGTCCCCTGAAGTGATGAATACATTGTGTGTCTGTGTATGTGTGTGTGTGTGTGTGTGTGTGTGTGTGTGTGTGTGTGTGTGTGTGTGTGTGTGTGTGTGTGTGCGATGTATACTGTGTGTGTGTGTGTGTGTGTGTGTGTGTGTGTGTGTGTGATGTATACTGTGTGTGTGTGTGTGTGTGTGTGTGTGTGTGTGTGTGTGTGTGTGTGTGTGTGTGTGTGTGTGTGTGTGTGTGTGTGTGTGTGTGTGTGTGGGTGTGTGTGTGTGTGTGTGTGAGGTGGTATTATTTAGAGGAAAGCGTCCGTTCTCCAGCTGTCTCCGGGTGAACTGAACCTGTTCTTCCACATTAGTTCTGTGGGCGGAGATGTTTGTGTCACATGCTCTTTAGTTTCTTCAGTCTCACAGTTTACTCATCAGCTGCTGTACATCCTTTCCACTTCTCCTCTTTCTTACCATATTCTCTCAGGGTGAGTGGTTTCTGAGTTTCTGTGTGTTTGTCATTAGCAGTCGGTGTGTTTACCTGTAGATGATTATATCTTTTATCGAGTTTTGTCTCAGATGATGGATCTTAACTGGGTTTGAAATGAGATCTGTCTTTGTGTATATTCTGCAGTGCAAGGCTTTAGTGTCAAAGGTGAGGCCAACCAAATGGGCCAGATTACGCAATGCAAACCCCATAATCTCCTCACTGTTGATTGAGAGATGTTGGATTAAAGGAGGGAGTTAGTTGGAGAACCCGGGAAAGCCCGTCAAAGAACGTGGCTGTTAGAGATTACTGGCAAAGGATTGTTTTATGACCCAAATACTCTGTCTGCTGCAGCTGGACAAGATGCATAGAAACCACGCGGAAGATATAGTATTCTTTATCATGTTGTTGTGCCAGAAGTGAGATTACACTCGTTTCACGTCCCCTTTTTTTATTCATAAAAATAGACCAACCTCTTTCAGTGGTTTGAGGACTGGCTTACTTAGAAAAATGGTTTGCATTTCTTTCAGATGCTTACAGTAAAGTATTTTTAAACTACCATCACTCTTGGAGGCTGTGGCTCAGTGGATAGTGTGCTGGACTTCGAATCAGGGGTAGCATGTTCGAGTCCCACTGCAGTCAGCATGTCGTTGAGTCCCTGGGCAAGACACTTCACCCCAAATTGCTCCTGTGCGGATTGTCCACAGTACTGAATGTATGTAAGTCGCTTTGGATAAAAGCTAATGTAATGTCTGACTGATGGAGGTATAAACCTCAGGAGGTAAACACAGTCAGGAGGCAGATGCTTTGTTCCTCAGGAATTTGCAGCTGCAACTTACTCACTGTGTTCAAAAAGTGTTCGTTGATGTGTTCTCACCCTCGTTTAAGGGGTTTTATACTCCTACAAATTGAAGGGAGGATCACAGCAACATATTATGTGTCTAAGAGCTTAAGTATTTGTGCTTTTTTCATCTTGTTTAATATGTATGGAACATCTTCCTGTATCTGATAACAAAGCAAAGGAGGAGGGACACTCCCTTCCCGCCAAATTTGCTTTTATGTATACAAAATGAAACTGATTCTGCCTCTGACTGATGCACATGTGTGAATCTGTAAGATCTCGCTGTCATTTTGTCACATTAGCTCAGTTTAATTTGGTGAAATGCGCTGTCAGACAGTCATGAAGATCAGCTGTGCTGTTTAATAAGGTCTTGTCCTCTCTTCCAGCTGAAGGAGGGGAACATGAAGGCTGATCTGGAGGCTTCTCTGCCTTCTGGGCCGGAGGATTTTGCGATCCAGTGTCGAGATGTGGGTCGGTCGTACGGCAAGATGAAGGTCCTCAACAACCTGAACCTGAGCGTGCCACAGGGACAAATGTGAGTGCAGCACTGAATACAATCTGTGGTCATGGCTGTGATTTACACTCTGTTTTACTTATGAGTGATAAGTCATTTATCTGTTTATCTCTGACAAAACTAAACCAGACTTCAAAAGTGGATTCTTCTTCATCTGTTCTTTTGCTTGGACATTTAACAAGTCTGGTCAATAAAATACAACTCCTTTTACAATGGCTGTCTCTTAAAAATAAGTGATAAGGAAACAAGAAGAAGGGAGACAAGGAGTAAATGAAAAATTCTTAAACATAAACACAGAATTATTGAAGCAACCCACATTTTGATAAGATAAAGTTGTATTGTTTGCCTCCACTTCCCACTGAAGAGGCCGCAGCAAAGGACTTTTCCCTCATCATGCAAATACGTTTTTGCATACTGGGTGAGGTGTCCACTTCCTGTCTGAAACCAGTCTACTCATGTAGTTTGTTGTCAAATATCAGCAGGGAGACGTTTCTTTCAAACTCTTTTGGCTTTTTTTATATTCATTAAAAGAGAGAAATAGGCTGAACAACAGGCTGATCATGAATTGTAGTTTTCTTTCAACTCTAACCAGAAAACTGTGGTGAAGAGCGCGATACTTGCCTCTTGATTAATACATTCTGGGGGGAAAAGTATAACCCTTTATCCAACAGGTGTTTATAAGTATAGCATAGCAGGGTGCAATGTAATCTTCTGCTGTTGTGTTTTGACTGACAGTAACTTACACAATGTCTTTCAGGGCGTGTTAGCCTGCAGTCACTGTCGAGCTTTATCCAATATAGTCATCTTGTTATCTTCGGTGTAGGTGCTTACATAGACGCTATCTACTTCCTTTTTTTGAAACACTGATGAGGAACTCTTTAAGCTTCTTCAATGAAACAGAAACTACACTTCCTCTAACATGCTCCACTAGTTTAATTACACACATGTGATTACTGAATATACTAGTTAGAGCTTTGAGTGTTTGCTACTAATTTCATATACTGTTAACTCTAAAAACACATGATATAATAACAAAATAACATCAACTCTGACAAAATTACCCTGAGAGACTTTTTTCTCCAATTACTTCACTACTTCAGACTGTAACAAAACTACTGTGAAAAATCCCTCATATGTGCAATATATACTTTCTACATTTTATTAACGGTATTACTGCTACTACCATACTTTTTTATATTCACTTACTCCTCATATAAATATACTAATAAAGTATTTCTGTTTCTGAAATGCTGTGTATTCTGTGTTGCAGTTATGGTCTTTTGGGCCCCAGTGGGTGTGGGAAAACCACATTACTGAAATGCATCGTGGGAACTTTGAAGATCTCACGGGGTCACATCAGCGTTTTGGGGAAGCCTCCTGCGTTCCCTGGTCATCACGTGCCAGGCAGGATGGTCGGGTACATGCCGCAGGTAAACACCTTTTAAAATGTATCTTCCATTGAAATGTGTGTACACGAATACACACCATGCATTTAGTCCTGCATGAAATATTTGTAAAAGCCACAAAACGATGCAAATCCGAGGCGTTTAACCTCCTTGTTGTTTGCACGTATACACACACACAAAAAACAGTAAGAAGTAAGAGCATTATGCAGGAGAGGTTAAACGGCCACCAATGGCTTATGAAGATACTGCCCCTATTAAATATCCATACTGTAGTCATAACTAAAAAGATAAAGGGTAAACATATACAAACAAAGATTGCATAATTTATCAAGTCATTCAAGTTACAGTAATTTAACATAGAAGTTGAGAAGTTGAGTCGTATAACAATAAAATCCATGAAGTGTTATAAATCAAATTTAGTTTTTTAAATAAGGATAATCTAGACCAAAGTGATGGAAGTAGGTTGTCCCTGCTTAACTACATTAAATTCAGGTTTAATTAGAGTTAAACATTTCTTTGATTGGCTCTTTTTTTAAATATGCAGATGCCAGGTCAAATGATTTGCAGCTCTTTGTTAGCATCCAGTCCAATTACTTAGCTTACGAATGGTCATTCTGCCAGAATAAAGCGTTTACAAATGGTCAATATCATAACCATCTGAAGTGTGGTGGAGGGTTAGGGTCACTGAGGTCTACATTAAGTACCCTACTCCTTTGTTTTAGCTTCTGTGAGTGACCTGGACTCTAGTGTGTCTTGTTAGGGAATCATTTCTACCTGCATGTCCTCCTTCGCCCTCCGTTATCTCCCTTAAGGAGGGGCTGCCCTAGCAAATTGTTGTTGTCTCTCGGTCAGAGATAGGTATTGTTGTGGGACACCTGGAATACATCCTTCTCGGGGTGTAGATGACCCCGAGCCATAAGCGACAACAAACGTGATTCAGTGTCACCAGCTGTTTAGTCTATCTATTGAAGAATATTGATTATTACACTCTGAACTAGTTAAAACCTGGAACTACAGGAGGGGTCTTCAGAATTGATTGTGGCATCTCAACCGTGTGGTCAGCCCGTGACATGTCTTGTGAATTCTCCGGCCGAAGCTCCAAATAAACCGTCAGTGTTTGCCATCAAAGCTCCAGCTCTCCTCATGTCTCTCTCTGAGTCCTGACTCCAATTGCTTCAGAAGTTTCCCCCACATGTCTCATTACTGTCCCACTGGATACCTGATGAGGCTGATAACACACAGTGAGCGTCCTCCCCTGTGTAACGCTCAGCATCACATTGTCCCTTAAGGGAGTGGTCTGTGACCCGGAGAGGATGAAAGGTGACACCCCAGGGTGCTCCTAAGGGTGCTACTGTACTGTAGTCGCTGTGAAGTACTGAAACGCTGGCAACATATAATATATCATCATGATTTGTTGTTACAGAAACATTATTATTGCCATTTCATGATACTCTGTGATACTGAATACTTTCTCAGATTTGGCTTGTCAAGCTTCTTTTATTAGTTGATAAAAGTTACTCTGATATCCCTTAGAGCAGGGGAGTCAAACTTAAATCCACAGTGGGCCAACATTACAAAATCGATACTAGTCGAGAGCCGGACGGGTTCAATGTTTATTGCAAAACTTATTGAAATGAACTTATTGCACATATTAAATCTGGAACTACCAAAGCTTAAATTATTGCCTATAAAAACAATATGAAACATTAAATAATCAGTTGCGTTCATTTCTTATGGCTCTATCTGCAGCTTTTCCAGAGTCATTTCCTATGAGTACATTTCTCCACAGGCCAACAACAGCTTAAAAAAAACTATTTCCCTCAAATAAAAAACCAAACATGCCCTGTTGTCTCAAGAAGGAAACATCCATGTAAACTCAGTGTGCTGCTCTGTGATGCTAGTTCAGATACTTGGCATCTCATCTTGGGTGCAAGTTCATCAATGTTTGGGCTCAGGCTCTGAGCTGAGGAAATCCTCAGGATGGAGTGAAGGTGTGCGTGCAATATACCGGCGGGCCAGATCTAATAGTAATTAGAAATTATCCTGCGGGCCGAAATTAAATCCACCAAGGGCCTGATTTGGCCCCGGGCCTTGAGTATGACACATGTACTGTAGAGATATCCTTCAAACTTTTGTTTTAATATTTAGGTACCAACATCTGTGTGTCTTCTTGTGGAGTATGTATTGAATTTTCCAAATAACTTCCAAAAAATCATTATAAAATCATGTATTATGTTTCTAAATGTGTAGCATTAAAACAGGGATCAACTTTTTATTTAGGTGTCGTCAGGCCATCCTCAAAAGATAGTATATCAAATGTAAATATAGAAAAAAACAAGGGAAAGGAGGGTTTGGTTTGCAAAGAATTTAATAGCATTATGATTATGTTCAGGTTAATGTTGGAGTTACTCCTGGCGATCAAAAAGCTGGGGGGTTCAAAGCATATAATGTTTGCTATCAAGTACTACCTGTCTTCGCTGTGATAAAAACGTCTACACACATACGTCTTTGACACGTGGTTGTGCTTGTTTGTCGCCCAGGAGCTGGCGTTGTACAGCGAGTTCACCATCAGTGACACTCTCAGTTTCTTCGGCCGAATCCACGGCCTGACGTCGAAGGAAACCAAGGCTCGCACGGATTTCCTCATTGACTTCCTGGATCTACCTCAGAAGCACAGCCTGGTCCGAAACCTCAGGTAAAAACACATGTAGCACTTTGTGATTTACAACTTAAAATCTCTAGAGATGTTGGCTTTTCTACATGCAGGGCTGAAGGTAGGACAGGCCATTTGATTGTGCATGGGTTTATTGTGAAACCAAGGCAAGGCAAGTTTATTTATATAGCACCTTTCAACACAAGGCAATTCAAAGTGCTTTACAAAAATGAAAGACATTAAGACAATGGCATTTAAAATCAGTCATTAAAAAGAAAAGATAATAAAATAAACATTAAAAGAAAAAATACATGGATAAAAGTTACAGTGCAGTTTAAGATGTGAATAGTTCAATTAAAAGCAGCGACAAAAAGAAAAGTCTTCAGCCTGGATTTAAACCACTCACCTTTAGTTCTGTAGTTTGCTTTCATTTGCTGCAGGTGCACTTTGGACAACAACATGGTGAATCAATAAAGAATATGTACATTTTGATGTAAGACAACTACTACGACTACGACAACTTTTACCTAAATTAATTCAATGATTAATTCGTGCAGTTCTTTGCAGTAAAATGACATTTTGTGCTTAATGAAACACAGACAGTGTTTTAAAGATGTTTAGGTGTGATGTGGCAACCTGAAGCCAAATGTAGTAAATCCCCAGATACGATCTCCAGTTTATGAAGTGAGTCTACAGACGCCTGTGGACTTTGACACCTAAATCACCCAAAAATGACGTGCACTGCGCACACAGACAAACATCATCCGTCTCTCCTCCACAGGTTGTATCTTAGTGAGCATAACACATTACGACTGTTTGATGAGTAAACAAACAAATGTCAAATAGAGACTTTGCTTTGGATAAAACTCTCACCATGAAACCACTTTAATTTTTGCATCAGTGTTGCCAGATTTGAGTGTGTCCACGTAGCTCTGTCAGATTTTAAAACCATCTCAATCGTCCTAAATTAACCTCTGTAGCATTAGAATTAGCATTAGCATTTCTATCCTCTGCGATAGTATGATATTTGTTATTTAGCGGGATGTCCTAGGTTATTTACTGAAGAAATCATAGAGAGCTTGGTTGGAAATACATCAGTGGAGGCGTGTGGCGCAGTGGACTAGTGCGTTGCTGTTGGGATCAGGGGAGCACAGGTACAAACCCCACTGCAGTCAGCATGTCGTTGTGTCCCTGGGCAAGACACTTCACCCCAAATTGATAATGTGGGGATTACCCACAGTAATGAGTATGTAAGTCGCTTTGGATAAAAGCGTCTAACATGTAATGTATACATGTTAATTAAATAACAGAAGAGAAGTACAAAAGGTAGCCCAAAACCTGTGTTCCCTGCCCGATCAAATGAAAAGGAGCTCAATCTTGCCTCACTGGATTGTTTGCTTTGGTTTAGCCATCGTGTCAAAGGTCCATTTCCTCCATAAAAGGTTAAATTGAGGAAACATGTTAAGTTGCCAGAAGTATATTACTCTATGGTGTTCAGTTACATGAAGTCCCACTTTGTGCTATAAAGTCTTAAAGGAGACCTATCATGCAAAATGCACTTTTTGATGTCTTTTATACATAAAGATGTGTCCCCGGTGTGTCAGGGAACTCACGCAGCGTCAGAAAATAAAACCCTCTCTCTTTTCCTCCGTACCCAAATCTCTAAAAACGGGGGTACAACGGAGCTGATCCAGATTTGCGTCCGATATGACGTAATATCTGAAATGTGGACCCACGGCCCTATCAGAAACGTTGCTATCAGAAACAATGCCCGACTGTTTTGGACGTAATATGGTCGGTGTTTACATTAGCATCGCTAACACTCAGAGCTAACCTGTACTGGAGAGCATGTGTGTGAAGAAGCAGGAAATAAAAAGGAACTCACCTTGTGGTATAACCGGCAAGAGAGAAAGCCTTTGAGCTCCAAACTGTTTCAGAAAGAATCCTTGGTAATCCATGATATGGCGTTTCATCACGGCAGTATTTAGTTTAGACAGTAGCTGCTGGGTCCCGCATGAGCTCAGCCCCCTCCTTTTTGTTTTAAAGCTTTATACCCCAAATCATCACTTTTGAAACAGGAAGTGAAATGGAGGGATATGATGCATGTCTAGAATGGGTGATCTGTTTGGTATTTTGAGCAAAACACTTCATAGACATGTTTTTTATATATTTTTATATATCTGAGAGCTATGCTATTGCCTAAAAATAGCATGATAGGTGACCTTTAAAACGTTGTATACCTTGTGCACACCTGATATTAACTTATTACTCTTTCACCAAAGATTAGCAGTTCTGAATTGCAGCACATGTGTATTGTCCCTAAACACATGATCATATCTGCAGAGCCTTGTTTTGTGTTCCCAAATAAACCTCAGCTATAATCAGTTCCTTAAATGGAGCTGCTTTCCACAGAGACACAGACTGTGACTGTAACTTTGCTCACAGACCCTATAAGGAAAGGATCAAGAAATAGATTTAATCAAATATTTCTGTTGCATTCCTGCTTTCAAGTTATTTTTGAAAATGTGCATTTAGTCTTAATGTGAAACCATGCTGCAAGATGTCCTAGAAAAAGCCTTGCACACAGAGAGAGATCAATAAAAACAGTACTTTATAAGAACTACTTTCATAATCATCTCATATTCCTGCTCCTAATTCACATCCCGGATAATTACAAAGACTTCCTCCAACCTGCTTTCATTCACTGGAGCCCTTCATGTAATATTTACGTGGTGCTTTGTGTATCACGGCAGCAGCAGAGAGCTTTCCCGGTGAGAAGGATCTGTGTTTTTGTTTCTGAGATGACTTACGTGACTTGTTGTTGAAACTGTTCCCTACGCAAAATATGAAAGACATTCCTGGTATGAACACACCGTGTGGCACGCGGGATCATCAATCAGCCGGTTTATGCTTCATATTCTTCTTTTGTCTTTAAAACAAGTAGAATGAATCAGGTAATTTTATTTGCCGTCAAATTAATTTGTAAAAAAAGGAAAGTTGTTTTTGTTTTATGATATCAATACATTAATGTAAAGTTGTCTTAATGCCAATTCCTCCTTATGTTCTTCGCTCAGGTCTTGTTGTTTTTGTCGTCGGGCCGGTTCGCCCTTCAGGATTGGCTCTGCTGCGGCACACTGAAAAAAGTGAAGCATTGACTTTAAGTAAATGTAATCTGTTGACATAATACATTTAATTAAAGTCAATGCTTCAGTTTCTTCAGTGCATGCACAGAGCGGGAGATTATTCATCTCGGACGCCCTTTAACTCTTTTGTCTGTCTCACTTCCCATTTTCTCTGTGTGTGTGTGTGTGTGTGTGTGTGTGTGTGTGTGTGTGTGTGTGTGTGTGTGTGTGTGTGTGTGTGTGTGTGTGTGTGTGTGTGTGTGTGTGTGTGTGTGTGTGTGTGTGTTTCAGTGGCGGTCAGAAGCGCAGAGTGTCTCTGGGTGCGGCGCTTCTTCAGAACCCCGAGCTGCTCATTCTGGACGAACCCACCGTGGGAGTGGACCCTGTGCTCAGGGCGAAGTATATAACACACACACACACACACACACACACACACACACACACACACACACACACACACACACACACACACACACACACACACACACACACACACATTATATCTATTTTTACTGCACTGTTCGTGTACAGTTTTATTATTATTATTGTGTTGCTGTATTTATTGTATTTTTGTAACTCTGGCACAACAATTTCCTTCGGGATCAATAAAGCCTTGTCTTATCTTAAAACAATAAGTGCAATCAAACATGTGTGGGTACAGCCAAAAAAAGCAGGAACGATCAACTTCGAAATATCCAAATATGCTGATCTATTTCAAGTGCTCAATTTAGAGACAAAAGGAGAAAGAGGTTATGTGTTTTTAGTTTGTATCAGTGTGGTATCATGAGCATGTCCACTGTTCTCCAGTTTAGTTCCCCCTTAGGAAAGGAACGCACAGCCCTGATGTTTATATAAGCTATAAACATCAGTCATTTCACAAATCCCCCTTATAAAAACATTAAAAACTAAAGGGAGATTTATATTTATGGCCAGAATATATTAAGCTAGTTGTAACAACGGCAAAAGACCTGCATGTTAACTCATTACTAACTTGTCATTTTTCAGCCTTATTTGTTTCTAAAGATAAATGATGTTTTCAAATAACATTTCCAATTGAGCTTCTAACTTCCATCTTTCTTTCTTATTCACTTGTTGTAGAAAATCTGTCAGAAACCTTGTTAAAAGCAAGCTGCTCTTGCTCAGTATGCAGCTCCCGTCTGGTTGTTTAAAAGTAGCTCAGAGCCTCAGCAGATCCGTAGCTTGGCAGGAAAACTTCTGCTGGCGAAGCTGTGAGCTCTTTCTGACTGAAAGTTTAGGAAAACACTCCTACGGATTAGAAGGCGTTATGTAATCTGTTGGGTTCCTCCGCTCTTTCCTCCAGGATCTGGCAGCATCTGGTGGAGATTGTGAAGACGGGGAATGTCTCTGTCATCATCACCACACACTACATCGAGGAGGCCAGGCAAGCCAATGTGGTGAGATACTGTGTACATGCATGGACACACACATACAAACACACACACACACACACACACACACACACACACACACACACACACACACACACACACACACACATTACATTGACTTACATGCATTTCCTGGAGACTTATCCTAACCTTAACCAACACATGCCTAACCCTTAACCTTACCCTTACCCTAACCCTAACCAAGTCTTCACCCTAAAATTAATGATTCCCCTTATGGGGACCTCCATTTTGTCCCCATAAGGGAGGCGAGTCCCCACACGTGATTGTGTAGACAGATTTAGGTCCCCACAAGTATAGTAATGCTAGGCCACACACACACACACACACACACACACACACACACACACACACACACACACACACACACACACACACACACACACGAAACATCGATAGAACAAAGCACTATGTCCGCACCGGTCCGCATGTTTCATAAAGAAAACAGTGAGTCCATTGATATATGCATCTTATTATAAGTTTAATCCTGATTAGCTTTGACAGGAGGAAAAAAGCTTCCAATGGAGTTTGTATAGGCGCTCTATTTTGAATGAACTAAAGGTTTGCTCATATTTTTAGTTACTAGTTTAGTTTTAGAAGATACAATGAATAGAAGCTACCAACAAGATCCAAAGCCAAAACAATTGTGTTCCTTTGTGCCATAAAGCTCCATTATTGTTGTAAAAGCATTCAAAATGTATTTTATGCTGACCCTTCTTACACCATCGTGCTGCTGTAAATACTAACTAAAGCACCACACGTGTACTAATCCACCTCTGAAAATAGTCCCCCACAAATGCTGTTTGAGAAATGTTTGGAGTCCGGACTCAAAGAGAGACACGATGGAGAGCTGGAGATTTGACGGCAAACACTGACGGTTTATTTGGAGCTTCGGCCGGAGAATTCACAAGACATGCCACGGTTTGACCACACGGTAGAGATGCCACAATCAATTCTGAAGAGCCCTCCTGTAGCTCCAGGTTTTAACTAGTTCAGAGTGTAATAATCAACATTCTTCAATAGATAGACTAAACAGCTGAGGACACTGAATCACATTTGTTGTCGCTCAGTGGCGTTTCTATATGTACAAAAGTGGTGGGGCACAAAAAACTTAGATGTCTATATATAAGCTTCTGCAGTGAGGTTCATGGCTGGTGAGGCACTGGCACTGACTCTTCAGGTTTACAAATATTATATTTTGACCTAAATCAAAATATAATATTATTTTCAAAAGCCTCTTTAGTCTGATGCTTCAATAAATTTTAAACAGACAGTTCAACAGAAGGATACCCAAAAAATGTAATTTTACCATTTACATATTGAATTGTTCTCTCTTAGTAAGATCCCATTTTCAATAAAATTGTGGTCTTACCTTGACTTGAAGATTAAGTCCATTTGCCTATCCCTCTGGACAAAAATCTCTTACTTTTTTGTAAAAGTCCTCCTTATCTTCTTGTAGTTTCAAAAGTCTATCATAAATCTAAATTGGATTTATGATTCGAAAATTATAAAAGTAGGGTATACATGTGGATATTATCCGGCTAAACAAAACGTACATTTATCTAACAGCTACGTTTCCCACAGATCTTATTTTGAGCTATTTTCTAAAATCCTATGGAGAAATCTCATTGCTTTTTTGTGGAGGGAAGCCATGCGCAGCTTACTTCCTGGTTTTAGGACACGTCTCTCTCCTCCTCTTCACACACCACACTTTTCGCGGCACACGTACTTACAGCCAATCAGCTCTGAATTATGTGAGATGACGTATGGTGGGGATGGCAGCACTATGCCCCTATGGTCATTATTTTTTGCCACACACATTAAATAGGAAAATACTCTGAGCATGCGCAGTGTAGTTTTTACAGTCACCGTTCACTTAGACAGTGAGAGGGAGGGGCAGGATCGGGTTTTGTCCCACATGGCTCTAAACAGCTCAATAGGCACACACTGTAGACACTAATTAGAAGAACACATACTAAAACAGCAATGTACAGACGAATCAGATGATTAAACATGATCTTAAAATATATTTTATATATATTTTAATTTATTTTTTGCATTTTGTTGTAATCATTATTTTAATACTTTCTGCTGACACTAGGTGGGGCTGTGCCCCACCTGCCCCTAATGACCAGTCGCCACTGTTGTCGCTTATGGCTCGGGGTCATCTACACCCCGAGAAGGATGTGTTCCAGGTGTCCCACAACAATAACTATCTCTGACTAAGAGTTGCCCGGTCACAAACTGGTAACAAAAACAAAATGCTAGGGCAGCCCCTCCTTAAGGGAGATAATGGCTGCTCAAGGTTGGGCATCTGCGTCAGAGGGCAAAAGGTAAACATGTATACAGAATTAGTCCCTTATTCCTGACAAAAGTTTGTACAGTACTTTAGGCTGCCACAAGCCAAGTTTGGTCTCTTTTGGTTTAATGTTGAAGTTAATCATGTTGGGTTATATGTTTCAATCAAACAAAGGGACGGAAATGTCCATGTTTTGCCTTTTATTTGAGTTTTAAATAGAAAGCGATGTCACCCATTAATCTAATATTCTCGCTGCTGTTTTCCTCCAGGTGGGTCTCATGAGGAACGGCCGTCTGCTGGCTGAAGGAACTCCAGAAACTGTCATGAAGATGCACAACGCCGCAGTGAGTGTGTGTTTAAACCCTGAAGGGACGTACAGACACCCAGGGGTGCTGGTAGTCAGGGAGGGGAGGTTGTTAATGGGACCACAAAGGAAGGTATAACCTGTTGTTAAGAACCTTGACAAACACTTGGACTCAAAAGAAAGTTTGTTGTTCAAAAGGTCTTTACTTTGAATAAGTATAAAGTTCAAACAAAAATCACTCCTGAGAGGCAAAACGTAGCAAAGCAGACTACAAACTAAATAAACTTGACTATGATCACAAAGAACAAAATCTCTTGGCGTGACAAGTTGGCTCTCTTAATGGCACAAGGCACAAGACGAACTGGCACAGGACAAAGGGAGACAGGACTATTTATACATGAGGTAAGTGGGAACAGGTGGAAACAATCAGGGGCGGGGCAGACGCTGACGATGGCGGGAAAACACACAAAGGGAGGAAGTAAGGGGACCTGAAATGAGAGACAAGAGGTAAGTACAAAAATAAAAGAGGAAGTGCAATGACAGGACTAGACAGGTGAACAAAAAGACTTGACTAAACATAAATCTAACCTGGGCTATGAACTAAACGTGAAACAATAACATGAACCTGATTAACATGACATGAATAATTTAGCAGACATGACGGGATGTTACACCTGTACTGTGAAACATCTCATAAACAATTCAAGCTGCTCTCTGTAGAGGCTCTGCCAACACTTTAAGCCCCTGAGGCGCCGCTTTGTTGTTATAATGGACGGGCTTATTACCTACACTGACTAATTAAAAAGTCTGATAGCAAAGTTTCCAACTGAACGCTCTGTCCGTTTGCTTTCCTGTTGAACTGTCTACCTGTCATTTGAACCAGCTTTCCAATAAGCACACAAAACATGACGTTCAGAAACACCACTAAACTTCGGCAGTGAGATGTTGCCTTGATGTATGTGTGTGTGTGTGTGTGTGTGTGTGTGTGTGTGTGTGTGTGTGTGTGTGTGTGTGTGTGTGTGTGTGTGTGTGGTCAAAAACTGTTTAACTTCTGGTCAATCCTTTGAATAAACAAACAAACAAACAGTGTATATCAGGAGCGCTAACTCACCAAGCCTACAACAGACTATGCAGATTTGTTCTTGGTTGTCCTTTTCGTACACATCACTGCACAATGTATAACCAACTTAAATGGCCTTCTTTAAATGTAAGAAGACACGCATTGGCTTCAGCTGATATCTAAATGCATGTATCTTAACTATCCCCCTTATTTAAAGCAGTATTTTGTACCCTACTCACCAATTCATCAAGTTAGACACTCTGTTCAGATTTATTTCTCTGTCCCCTCTGCAAAAAAATTGATCGGCAGAAAAGCGTTCATGTTCAAAGCCCCAACAGACTGGAATACTTTACCTGCTGCTATTGGATCTCTTGCATCATTGGGTATATTTAAACATGCATTATCATCTCACTTTCAACTGGTCTGTACTTGTTATAACTGATATTGATGAAACTGATTTGCTCGACTGTCTCAAATTGTAATGATTGTGTGCATTGCTTGAATTTCACTTAACAGACTGTATGTGGTTTGTCTTGTGTGTCATGTTTTGCATTTTGTCTTTTTGTTTATGTATGTCTGTAAGTTGTTGCTATTGTCGGGACCCCCTTGAAAACGAGATGGTGCATCTCAAGGGGTTTATCCCAATGAATAAAATGTCTATATAATTAACATGCCCCCGCTATACCTACTTTTAGTGTTTATACCTACTTTTAGTGTTTATTAAACGAGGGCCATGCATAAAAAAACCTTCAATATTCATGATCAATGCAGCTATGAGATAATGTTGATCTGATTGATAAGTTTCTGTCATGTTTACATACTGTATATTGGTAGTTTGAGCCCTCCTCACCATTATGTAAATACTGCTATATTTTACTATATTTTTCACATTTTCTATTATTTTTTATGTTGTCTTAAATAGTTCTCCATCTGTGTTTTTCATTTTTTTTTTACTTTTATGTATGCACCACGACACCGAGTCAAATGTCTCGTACGTGTCAACCTACCTGGTAATAAACCCGTTTCTGATTCTGATTAATTTTCACATCTTTCCTCAGACGCTGGAGCACGCCTTCCTGCGTCTGTGTGAGACGTCGGATCAGATGGGCTCTAAGCAGGGGGACAGTCCAGAGGGGGGGCCGCTGGAGAACAGCCAATCATTCGAGAGCAGACCAGAAGAGAGTCTGCCGATTCTCGCCGTCGGAGCGGGAACCCCAGAGGAACTTCCGAAATATTCAGGTACCAGTTCGAAACATGGGAAAAAAAGTTTCAAAAGATGACCATCATTTTTTACGAGTCTTACAATCTGCATGTTGTTTCAGGATGATACAAATGAATGGTGTGAAAAATATGTAAATATGACCGTTAAGAGGAAAGGCAGGTTTATTTATAAAGCACATTTCAACAAGGTCACTCAAAATGCTTTACACAAAACAGTAAAAGCATTTGAACAAAATAAGTAGGCTACATCATAAACATGAATATCAACATGTAATAATTTAACATATGGACATTTAAATACAAACAAATACAGCTGAAGAAGAAGATATACCTCGGTTCCATTCGGCTTATTTTCTTGATTTTACAATAAATAATATTGATAACATGGATATTTAATGTTTAATTGTGTGCATTTTACAAACTGTACCACCTTTTACAATGTGCTTATCATTGCTGTGTTTTAAAATGTGTTTGTGTGTTCAGCGGACTGGAAGGTGCGAGCCAGACACGTTATGCCCAAGTGGAGAAACATCGCCGCACTGATGATCAAAACAATGGTGCGGATGAAGAGAATGCCGGGGTATGTAACAGTTAACCCATTCAGCAACGTAGTGGACATTTGTTTTCAAGTAAACTACTGAAATAAAAGACTGAGCAAGTAACAGTTGCTGTGTCATTGGAGTGGAATCCAGTTTAAGGTCCAGTAGATGTTTCAAGTCCCCTTTCAAGAGGGGAAAATCGGAGAAGACTTCGCACAATAGTATAGCAAGTGGACGGGCCGTCCACACTACAGCTTCGACAGCTTCAAAAACGGTTTCCAACGCGTCTGCCCATTCACTTTGAATGGGGTGACGTCACGTTGCCTCGCTTTTCGCCGAACTGAATTGTGGGTAGCATAGCGGTCCGTCTCCGGCGTCAGAAGTTGAAACGCCAGAGACGCCGGAGTAGCCAGCGCCAGCCAATCAAATCCCGTTTCTGAAAATCTGACAGCTCAAGCCCTAGCCAATCAAACCGCGTCTAAGCTGGGAGATATATCCCGCCGTTCATTTCTATATTTCAAAAAAAGATGGAGGAGAAACTAATTATCGCCGTAGCAAATCACCCGGTTTTGTATGACCAGACCCTCTTCACCTACCGGGATACAAACCGGAGGAACCAGGCATGGAGGGAGGTGGCAGAGACAGTGGGTGAAACTGGTAGGTTTTCGCCTGTTTGGGGAGTTTATATATATATATATTGCTCACATAAAATCTCCGGGGTTTTTTGCTTTGTATGTCGGGGGCGAGAGATTCATGTGATTGGTTGTTGGTCGCGTTGCCAAGCTTCAGACACGCCCAGCTCCAAGCTTTTTTTGAAGCTGTAGTGTGGACGCTCCGTTACGGCCCCTACACACGGCGGCGTGCGTTGAAGCTTAAACGCTTTTACCCATTCACTTTGAATGGGGTGACGTCACGCTTCGCCGAACTGCATTGTGGGAGCAAAGCGTAACTGCGTTGCTCGCTTCAAAAGTAGAGCAATGTTCTACTTTTGAAGCTTCGACGGAAGCGTCAGCCAATCGAATCATATGCCATTACAAGCTCTAGCCAATCAAACCGCTGCTTGTGTGTCCGGGGCGGGAGATTCAGGTGATTGGTTGTTGGTCTAGCTTCAGACATGCCCGCCGGCAAGCGTCAACGCATGCCGCCGTGTGATGTGCCCACATCATTAACATAATTTCCCTTTGTGTTGGCAGCTCGTTGTGTTTCCAGTTCCTGCTGCCCGTCATCCAGGTGTCTCTGATCTGTGTTTGCATCGGAGCTGACCCAAAAGGGATCCAGGTTGCCGTGGTGAACAACGAGACCTCCCCCTCCTCTTACAGCCAATCACTGCTCTCCTTTCTGGACAACTCCAGCGTGGTCCAGGTATTTAATACTTAACTTAATCGTGCAACATTACCCGCTCATGTTTATGTGTCACAACCGAAGAGGAAGTGGGGAGTTTTTCTTTACTTACTTTTATATTTGGGCAACAGAGAGAAACACCATACTAAATGCCAGGCATTGATCACACATTGCCATTGAGCAAATCCCATCTTCTTTATAAGAGTTTACAGAATAAGGAAAGTTAATCAACAGGAAGCATCAAAGTAGTATTTCAGTAAAGCACTTGAGTAAATGTACTACTCCAGATTTGCTCCATAAATGTAATTCTGGCTTATATTATAAATATGAGTGTGTTGACACCTGAAATGAATACATAAGAAGTTTAAATCAACTTCAGATGCACGTTCATTTGATTGTGAAGATCTCCAAATGACAGGCTAATAACTGAAGCAATAGACTTTTTTTGTTCTTTGGCTTTTGCCATTTTCCGTACTGTTCTGCACTGTATTTATGTATATTGTGGGCCCACAAGATGTCGTATTCTTTGGTTTTTATTAGTCTACAACCCCTCCAGGTCACAACACCATGTCCTTGTGGTAGATTGGGGTTGAATCCCACCTTAAATGTGTCACTTCCTCCTGTTTGACTTCCTTTTTTTCACGAAACTGTGTCTAAGGGCTTCTTAACATTTATGAAACTATTAATGTTCCATAGTCACTTAATGGGAAGAAACTCAGCTAACTGACGATACGAACAATTTTTACCGAAACAAAACACAAGTCTCACAAGAAGCGTCTAAATGAGCCCTGAGCGAAAAAATGCTATCGCACTTAGCACAGAACTCACAGCTTAAATACCCTTATTACTTATCGTATCTGCAAAAACAAGATATCGATTAGCAAGCTGAGATTCCACAGATTCCAGAAATAGTAGTCTCATCACTGAGCGACAGGGGAAGCGAAAACAGACATCACAACACGTAGCTTCACGGAGGAAGCTTCTTACCTTAGCTGTTGTTCTGATCAAAATGTGTGTTCAATGGCATCAAAATGATAAAAACGCTGCCGAAGGTTAATCCATAGGTTAATCCAATGTGTCTGTCACTTTGAAATGATTCCTGATAATCCATTAATCCATCTTCATATTTACTAGTTTGAGCCTAGGTTTCAGTTTTCTGAGTTTATAGCTCATAGCTCTCACTGGTCAATGGTAACGTGTGTATCTGGAACTTCCCCTTCGATTCTATTGGCTCTAACGGTTAAAAAGAGGTGTCAATCACCAAAATCGACCAATGGGTTCCAGAGAAACTGCAAATCCACCCAAATTACCCCAAAAGTGTTTTTTTGTTGCTAAACCTCTCTAAAAGTCACTTGTTTTGCATCAATCTTGATACAGGATACTTATTATATGTTATAGTTTGGATTCCTAAAGCTTTTAGTCTACTATCCCAGCATTCAAGGGTGGTTTTCACTATAAGTAATGTTTTCTTTTTGGACGGACACTATAATTTACATTTTTTTTACTATGTTCAATCTGAATGTATTTTACGATAAAACAATTATATATTGATTCTGACTTTTCTACATCCAACTCACAGGTTTATTATTGATTTGAGAAAAAAGATTATTAATTTACCCCTTTTAGAAGTGAAGTTATGGTCATTTGTTCTGGGAATGTCATGTTTATTTAGCCTGAGGCCTGAAAAACAGGCTTGGGGCTTAACCGGTTAAAAAGAGAGTTTTCTTCAGATTTGTTGGTAGTATTTCTTCCCTGTAGCAGATATACTGTAAACTGATTCAAGTTTATTTTCTCTTGTTGATTTATTATGATTGTTCAATCTGGCATGACAGATTGTAACTGTATACACAACTAGACTGCAAAGAAGTGTGTTTGTTTCTGGGCTCACACTGACTGATGGTATCTGAAGTATTTCAGGCTAGAAAAGGAAGTGCCAGGTGTCGGCCGGTTGGTTTCACTTCTGTTAGCAGAACAAACACTAAGACTTTCATTTTCGAGGAAATCAGTGAAGAGGAAAGGTTGTTTCTCTGCTTCACATTGAACCTCAACCTTTCAATATACTGTATAAAACACACAGAGAGTATGTGAAGCTGCTCAATAAACAACATTAGAATCTTTAGAAATATGCAGCCCACTGTCGCTGGAATAAAGTAGCATTCACTTGATATAAAAACGTTAAAATATTGGGTATGATATATAATTTGCTTCTCATGTATCCACAGGTGAACTTGAACCATACAGAAGCTTTTGAAGGGATTTATAACGGAGAGTACTGGGGCGTCATCGGCTTCGGGGAGAACTTCACCAGCTACCTGACGAAAAGGTGAGAGAAACAGGTATTCTCAATACCACAGAAATCACTTCATAATTATTTGATAAATGCCAAAAAAAGGTAATATCTAGTTTGTTATCCATCAAATACTTCTCTCCCACAGTTAAAATGGTCTGCTTCCTTCGTATCAGAATACAAATCAGAGTCAGAAATACTTTATTTATCCCGGGGGGAATTAGAGATAGAAACGGTTGCTCTTGTTTAGAATAAAATTAATATAAAATAAATATATTTATATAGACAAAGAGTAGTCAAAGTAAAAATGGGCAGATGTATTTCAATATATATCAACAACAAATAGGTAAAACTATGTATATTAGAATTTATACAGTAGTGAAACAATATTAACCCAAAAAACAATGTACAGGATATGAAGACACACTGTAGGTGTCTGCTAACATCAGCAAGAGGATACCAATGTATAACCAAATAAAAAAAATAAAAATTCTTCTTGGAGATTAAAGCTTATCCTTACTGGTCTGTTATTGAAAAACAGTCACAAGTCAAATTGAATGTTGTTGCTCCCTGCTGTAACGCCCCTAGCTGCAACTTTAAGCCATTTCACATGAAGTCTTTTTAGTTCGTTATGATCCACTGGAAGCTTGAAGTGTTTGTTTTCACCTCCTTCACACGTAGAGCATTTTTGGCTAAAGTTCAACATGGTATTTAAAAGAAAAACACAATGCACTCTGTTCTTACATAAATATAAATGCTTTCATTGTTATGGCAAAGTCATTGTAGAGGCTAAGCCAACGCTTTAAGCCTCTGAGGATCCGCTTGGTGGGTGTAATTGACGCACACAAGTTTGCTGCCGAATAAAGGTCAGAAACAAAGTTTCCAGTTTGAAACAGTCCATTTATTTCCATTTACTGGTTTCCATTTTATCGTGTGGTGAATATGGAAAGAAGCAAGTCAAATGGAAACCAGTCAAATGGAAATAAATGGACTGTTTCAAACTGGAAACATTGTTTCTGACCTTTATTCGGCAGCAAACTTGTGTGCGTCAATTACACCCACCAAGCGGATCCTCAGAGGCTTAAAGCGTTGGCTTAGCCTCTACATATAGTCAAAAACTGTATGGGCCTTCCGGCGGAACTTCTCACCAACACACATACAGTATGTTCCTACCTTTATACCCACAGTTAATTGGCTCCTACAGATGTTAGATCTAAAAACAAGCTCTGCATCAATCCTTCGTCAGGGAGTTGTCGCTCTCTGTCTTTGACTTTGACGCATAAATCAAACCCAAACAATGCTCACGCACACACACACACACACACACACACACACACACACACACACACACACGGCAAAAAGTTACTGTGACTTCTACAATTTATTGGTGCTTCTTAAAGATTGATATTATAGGTTAATGCCACTGTGTGTGTGTGTGTGTGTGTGTGTGTGTGTGTGTGTGTGTGTGTGTGTGTGTGTGTGTGTGTGTGTGTGTGTGTGTGTGTGTGTGTGTGTGTGTGTGTGTGTGTGTGTGTGTGTGTGTGTGTGTGTGTGTGTGTGTGTGTGTGTGTGTGTGGTCCTAACACACCTGTCACAGCTGAGCAACAAAAAGTCATGTGACTCCACGGCCTGAGAAAAACAAAAGGTGTCATGAGAAAATGATCTAATATGTTCAGTGTTATCCTTATGTGATTTTATTATGTGAACAGTTTGCATCAGTTCATTGTTTATTAATTACTGTGTGGACGAGGGATGGCACCTTACCTACAGTACCTTGTGAGGGAAATGTAACTATCTATAAATTCATTATTAAAGGAGAAAATAACACGTTATAAATACAACTCTTTAAATAATGACACATACAAAGTATGGGTGTTATTCCAAGTGGAGTTGTAACATTTAGACAGCTAGGAAAAAACACAACACATGTCAACTGTAGATGTAACTTTATGTCTCATTTAGCAACTGTTCTTTATTTTGCCTTCAGAAAAAATTATGTTTTCGAACAACAATATTCACATTTCATTCAATATTCAGTTAAACTTTTATGTAGGACACTAGTTAATACCAAAATGCATTGTTTTATGGTCTTTCATCACCATCTCTGTCCGTCTGTCTTGTAATGTTCCTGTAAACAGCTTGTGTTGTGCAGATAACCTAACAATATTCTGCATCTTCAGCATCTAACCGCTCTTCTTGTTTTCTTGTATTGAAATATTCCAGTTGTGTTGATAGTCGCTGAAAATTAAATATATGTTCAGATTATGAACCTGTTCTTTTTTTACAGGATGATGTCGCGGCAGGTTTCTAGAGAAGTGCTCGATGGAGGATCAATACACGTCTGGCTGGACCTGACGAGTAAGAACTCTCATAGTTTGTAGTGTTTTTGCTGAAATGGGTACATTTACATACATTTACACTGAAATATTGCTATTAAATGCATGGCAAAAACTCATTGGTGCAACTTAAAGGTGGGGTAGGTAATTAATTTCAGAAACACTTTTTGTTATATTCCATGGAATGCTCTTCACATCCCGATAGCAATGAATACATAAAAAAAATGCATCTGTGGAAGCCGTGGCGCTGTAAAAAGCACGACCAATAATCTGAGCCGGCCCGGCTAAAGTAACTGGATGGCCTCCCTGCCTGTCAGCCTTCCATCTGTGCACAAACTTATCTCGTGCCCTCATTGGTCATGTGCGCGTTCGTGTGTGTTGGAGGAGGGGCTCTGTGAGGAAGTCTGAAGGAAGAGGCAGATTTTTTTCAGCTGTGTACTTTCAAATTCTAGCGCACTCGAGCTGGTTTCTCCATTCTTACCAACCCTACCTTTAAAGTAGTTTTTGAATGAAGACATAATCTGGCATATCTTTTAAATGTCTTGCCATTAATTATATTGTACTATTGGCATATTTTGCATTGCATGTAGTTATTTACATCTGCTTTAAATATCATACAACTATTAGGATTATTATGTATTTATGTGTAATAAAATATCCTTTGATTTGTTTGCCCTTTATGTTTTGTATAGATCAACAAATTGCACTGATGCTGCAGAAAAAAGTATACGAAGCCTTTCAGGTAGAAATAAATATGATTATTATTATTACAATATATATTTGTTATCCTTAAACCAAATATCTTTCACCCCAATAAAGACTGTTATTGTGTCCTCTATTCGCAGTCTTTTGTGGATTATAAATTGGGCAGTATGTCGTACATGGTCGCGCTACCAATAAAGGTAAATATGGAATTATAATACCAATATTGAAGCACATAAAACACGTTTTGTATATATACATGAATGCAAAACAACAATAAAAGACATATTAAATTCGATTTAATCCTTTGTTTCTGTCCTCTTGTAGATGGAAGAGCCGATTTATGGCAGCCAACACACAGACTTCTCCACTTTTGTGACGCCCGGAGCTGTTCTCAGGTCAGTGTGATGCCAAACACACAGGTCACCGTACTTAGAGAAGATTCAACATTCAAGGCTTTTATTTGTCATTCGTACATAGCTATAGTGTAGTCATGTCGATGAAAATCTTAGGTCACAGGCTCCTCCAACAGTGCAACACAATAAAACAGATAATAGTGCAAGTAAATACAATCAAATAGATTAGAAGTAGTTCCATAAGAGTCTATATGCAAGTGATACATCATTTGTAAGTTGCAAACAGGTGAACGTTATGGATGTTCTTAGTTCAGGTGTTTAACAGTCTTATGTGGAATGAAACTAACTAAGAGAAGTAGTATAACAGCTTTTTTATTATTTTGAATCCTTATGACACCAAGTAAATTAACATCCAGTGCCTTCCTCTCTTCTTCCTCTTCCTCTTCCTCTCTCACCCTGCAGTATCACCTTCTTCCTGGCTGTGGGTCTGACGGCGCTCTCCTTCGTCATCGAGAGGAAGGAGGGGCTCATGGACCGCTGCTGGGTCGCAGGTGAGGGGTCAAAGCTGCATGGAGTCACACGACAGGTTTTATTATTATGTATTTCAACAAGGACCATGCATACAAATACATTAATCTGAGAAAAGAGAAGAGGTGAATTATGCCAGATTTGAGCTAATAGCTCATTTCCATCTGCAGACCTTAGGCAGGTACATAACAATCAACAAACACTAAAAACATTGCATAATCTCTATCACACAAACAATTATAAAACATGATTTAAGTACAGGTCAATAAAATAATACATAGTACAGTTAAAATATAATATTAAAATACAGTTAAAGGGGACCTATCATGCATAAAATGTGTCCCCGGTGTGTCGGGGAACTCACGCAGCGTCAGAAAATAAAACCCTCTCTTTTCCTCCGTACCCAAATCTTTAAAAACGGGGCTACAACGGAGCTGATCCAGATTTGCGTCCGATATGACGTAATATCTGAAATGTGGACCCACGGCCCAATCAGAAACGTTGCTATCAGAAACAATGCCCGACTGTTTTGGACGTAATATGGTTGGTGTTTACATTAGCATCACTAACACTCAGAGCTAACCTGTACTGGAGAGCATGTGTGTGAAGAAGCAGGAAGTGGAAAGGAACTCACCTTGTGGTATAACCGGCAAGAGAGAAAGCCTTTGAGCTCCATACTGTTTCAGAAATAATCCTTGATAATCCATGATATGGCGTTTCATCACGGCAGTATTTAGTTTAGACAGTAGCTGCCGGGTCCCGCATGAGCTCAGACCCCTCCTTTAAAAAAAAAAAAGAAGCTTTATACCCCAAATCAGCACTTTTGAAACAGGAAGTGAAATAGAGGGATATGAGGCATGGCTAGAATGGGTGATCTGTTTGGTATTTTGAGCAAAACACTTCATTGACATGTTTTTGATATATCTGAGACCTATGCTATTGCCTAAAAATAGCATGATAGGTGACCTTTAAAATTGAAAAACTCAAGATTACAGTGTAATTAATGTTGGCATGACTGGTTGCTTAATATCAATTGTTTTGCACCATAAGAGAATGAGTTAAAGTCAGGTTTTAAGTTCAACTGGAAGAATATTCCAGTGTTTGATGGCCGTAAATGAGATGATTTGCTTTTACAAACTACACCCAACAAATCCAATATGAGTCTTAAAAAACTATTTTCCTACTCTGTAAGAATGAATAATTGTGAATATTGGTGATACATCTTCAGGAAAAACTTAAAAATATATAAAATCTCCTCAACCAAAACAATAAAATCAAAGTTATATTGTCATAGTGATATTCTGTACAAACTGTGAAGTCCACTGAGACAAATGTAACATTTGTGATATTGGGCTATATAAATAAACATTGATTGATTGATAAACATTGATACTTGTCTTTTTCAAGTCCTATTTAAATATTCTAAAAACGCTGATTTGTTAACACTATTGCGGTTGTTTGGGAACGTATGGATCTTTTTTTGGATCATAATTTGATTCAAATCCATCCACTCTTTTTAATAGACATTACATGACTTGAATCCATGTCATGCATCATGTAAGTGTAATCTGAGAGGTGACCAGTAGAGGGAGTCCCTTCACCAGAGCAGCACGATGATGTTTACCAGCAAACACTAAGGGAGTCGTTTCAGAGCTTTAAGGTCATTTATAACAGAACAAGAAGCTGTGAAATGATTTTTTGTTATTATTAAAATGTGGTGAGACCTTATCAGTTATTGTTAATGCTTAATTTTATGATTTGTGCACCAGGTGTGAGCTCTCTGGAGACGATGCTGGCTCACCTCTTCTCTCAGCTGTTCGTCATCAGCGTTCAGATCCTCCTGCTGCTGCTCTTCATCCTGCTCGTCTTCAAGGTCCGTCCCCCTGACACACGCAGTAAAACACACACACACACACACACACACACACACACACACACACCATGTATCACTTCAGGGGACATTACATTGACTTACATGCATTTCCTACAGACTTATCCTAACCTTAACCATAACCAACACATGCCTAACCCTAACCCTTACCCTCCAATTTGTCCCCATAAGGGAGGCGAGTCCCCACACATGACTGTGTAAACAGATGTAGGTCCCCACAAGGATAGTAATGCTAGGCCACACACACACACACACACACATTCTTCAGATATTACCTTTTTATGATTGGAAAATGAGTCTGTGCAGCATCAAAAATAAGATCTGCAGGGTAGAAAATATAAGCAGAGAAATAAAGAATAAATAACAAAAAAATCCTAAAATCAATAGAAATAAAGTCTTAAAAGGAAGAATTGTTTGATTAAATAAACAAAGCTGACTGTTTCCATACTTAAAATATTATTTTGAACAGACACACATGTGTTAAACTAATCATTTTCCTGTGTTGTGTGCTCTTCAAAACAGACCACAGGATATATTGTGTAAGTTAATTGTCATATTTCCTGTACTATTTAACTACTAAAGTTGCTGTTAAAAGCAGTTTTCTGAGACTGGCAGGTTCATATAGCCTCTCATAGGTCACTGATTTGATTGGTTTATGGAAAGACATGTTGAAGGTTAATGTGTCACATATGAAGAAATTCATTTGCATTTTTACTACATCGTCAAAAATCTAACTGTACCTGCAAAATATTAAGTTCTAAAACGCATATTGATCAATTTATCCCAAAAATGCAAATGTATTTCCGGAAGAAAAAGACATGTGTCGATGTACAGGAGAGGACATTTATGACCGTTCTCTGTGAAGGTCAGCAGGGTGAGGTTTACTGTTGGAACCTGAGGGTGTGTTCATCGATTTCTAATCCACATGTGTGCGAAATCAATACAGGAAGAAGGCTCTCAGACAAAAGAGGATTGTGTGTGTGTGTGTGTGTGTGTATCTTTATGGGTGTGTGCCCTCGTCTCCATCTGTCAGTGTGTGTGTGTGTCCATGCGTGTGTTGATTAAGGTGCTGAAGTCCAAAGAGACCACCACCACATAAATCACTTCCTGCTTTAGCCGTATCCAGGGATCACTGCGGGATCGCCACGACAACAGCCCTTGATTGCTTTGGCAACCGAGCGGTCATGTGGACTATCGGTGCAGGTCTATTTTTGCACATTGTCAGGGGAGACGGATAGTGTCTTGACACACCGGGGACAAGTGCACCAACACACCAACACACACACACACACACACACACACACACACACACACACACACACACACACACACACACACACACACACACACACACACACAGTCTTACAAACGCCTACAGATTCTTCGCAGTTAAGAGCGTTATCACCTTTAATCTTGAGACATTTCTCTGTGTGTTTATTTGATTTAAAATAGTTTCCCATCTCCTGCGACGCCTCCCCTCCGTCTGTGGGATTTACAACCAAATTTAATCTGCCGTGACATTTCTCTTTTTATTCCTTGCAGTATTTTTAGCCCTCTATCAGTGCAGAGCATCAGAGTGTTTCTGTCTCTGTGTTCCCTTTATCTGGCTCTGCGTTTCTTCTTGATCTTATGTTCTCCGTGGTCCTTAAAGGAGTTATCCACTGATTTATCATTGAGACTTGACTTACGACAGATAGTGTAAAATCTCATTTGATTCTGCAGAACCACAGATATTGTTTTTACTCACATGGATTTTTGTGATTTATCTTCTTTGTTAAATCCTTATCCTGGCGCCTACATTTCCCACAATGCAACATTTGGTTTTGATGCGCTCACCGCTGCAGAGGTCTCACTTCTTCCAAACCCCTGCACTACATGCATGTAACAATAATGTGTACATTTTATTTCTACCCACTTTTAGGTCCTCTGCAGCTTTGTGGATGAAAACAGCCTCTTTGTTGTATCTTCTCTCACTCTTCTCCCCTCCTTGTCACCCCCCCCCCCCCCCTCTCTGCAGATGCCTAACGAAGGCTCCCTGTTTCTGGTGATAGTTCTGATCGTTCTACAGGGCGTCACCGGCATCTCCTTCGGCCTCGTCATCTCCGCCGCCATCGACGACGAGCAGAACGCCAACCAGGCCGCCCTCGGCATCTTCTACCCCAACCTCATCCTCAGCGGTAGGCCTGCAGTGTGTGTGTGTGTGTGTGTGTGTGTGTGTGTGTGTGTGTGTGTGTGTGTGTGTGTGTGTGTGTGTGTGTGTGTGTGTGTGTGTGTGTGTGTGTGTGTGTGTGTGTGTGTGTGTGTGTGTGTGTGTGTGTTCCCTGTCAGTGTTTTACTAATATATATGATGTTTTTGGATTGCTTTAATGCTGTAGATGTTTAATATTTTGCCAATATTTTTGATTAATTGTGAAGGAAGGATATTTTTCACTGAGAAGTAGTGATAGCGAAGGTATCAAGTAGCGTGTGTGTGTGAGATCAACAAACTATCGACCCTTCAGTGAAACCAGCAGCTTAAGCAGGCTGTGCTCCTGAAAGTTATAAATAAATCTTCCATTATTGACTCGAAAGCCTAAGTTTGAAGATTATTCTTAAACTTGGAAATAGCCATTAAGAACATCTTACCATAATAACCCTAGGGACTTTCCTACTATCACATGATCTGCGTCTTTGAACCCCAGAAGTCCTTAAAGTGGTCAGGAAAAAAAAGGACCCTGTGGTGAGATTATTTTATAAGGAACTTTTTTTTCTAACTTCCTTGCATGTTTTGTTTTCATTACAAATCAAAAATATTTAGAGTTCAAAGATTCAAAGATTCAAAAGCTTTATTGTCATATGCACAATATCTACAGCGTATTTGTTGACAATAAAAAAATCTGAAGTCCTAAACTCTTCTAACGATGCAGCATACAATATACTTAATGTTAGGGAAATAATTATCATAGACGCCAAGATGTGACATACAGGACAACCCTTGACGTCTGTTTACCTCCTTTTAGGACACAGGCTGCTTCAGCCAATAATGTTATTGTTCCCATTCTGTGACCGGTCAATACTGGGTCACAGATGGTCTGTATTGTGGGTACACTGGGACACTTCCTTCTCTGTTGTCTGAGGACTCCAGGGCATGACATATCCAAGGCCATAAGTGGCGGAAGCTGGTAACTTAGTGTGCCCAAACTATCTAAAGCTATCTTATCAAAACATGTTGATGACTCTCTGTGGAACCAGTTAAATGGGCTAGCAACGAGAGAGGCTTTCGAGAATTGACGTGGCAACTCTACCGTGAAGTCAGAACCTCTGGCTCTTGGACTTGTGATGTGAATCCTCCGGCCGTAACTCCAAATAAACCATCAGTGTTTGACATTAAAGCTACTGCTCCTACCGTGTCTCCTTCCTGAGTCGGTGACTCCCACAGCATTGCTACACAGAAGTTTCCTCTACACTTAATACATAAAAGAAAAAAGTACAAAAGAATAGAGAAAATGCTAATCTCTGCAGGTAAAAATGCAGGAGGCAAAAAAAGACAAAAACTGTACAGGGAAAAAAAGCACTGCTCGTTCAAATAATATACAACTATGTGGATTGTATAAGATGTTATTGCTATAAACAAATGAATTCAAGAAAAGGGAAACCAGATATAGTTTGAGTGCTTCATGAGGCTCATTTTGAATATAAACACTGTATTATAAGAGTTCTTGTACATGTGTAACTCCTGTCCTGTGCTCAGGTATCATCTGGCCGGTGGAGTGTATCCCGTATCCGCTCCGCTACCTCAGCCTCGCTCTGCCTCAAACCTACGCCTCCGAAGCCCTTCGCTGTATCATGTACCGAGGTAACACACACTACACGTTACACAACACTCACCTGGCCCCTAACGTGTGTGGTTAGCGTGTTTTTAAAGGCCCCCTATTATACTCTTTCTCATCAATATATTATAGGTCTCAGATATATACCTAACATGTCTCTGAAGTGTTTGGCTCCAAACACCAAACAGATCATTGCAGCATTACCCATAATCCCCTCTGTTTCAGCCCTGTTTCCAAAGTGCTGATTCCCTGTCTGTTACTTCAGATGAAAATAAGGAGCCCCTCCCCACGCCCCTCTGAGAGATTTGGTTACAAAGAACAATGGTGCTCTAGGAGGAGATTCAGGTGATAAGGTGGGGGGGGGGGGGGGTTACCTTGGTTGCTGATTGGCTAATGGTTACACAAGACAAAAACACGTTATGACATCATAAAGTGGCCAAAATCTGATCAGCTCATTTTCAGACAGGTTTTTATAGAAATGGATCAGGACAAAAAGAGAGAGAATCTTTGTTCCTGAAACTTTCAGAGTCTCTTTCCACAGAGGGGACACATGTTGATGTAGAAGAGACATGAAGAAGAGGGGACACATGTTGATGTAGAAGAGACATGGAGAAGAGGGGACACATGTTGATGTAGAAGAGACATGAAGAAGAGGGGAGACATGTTGATGAAGAAGATACATGAAGAAGAGGGGACACATGCTGATGTAGAAGAGACATGGAGAAGAGGGGACACATGTTGATGTAGAAGAGACATGGAGAAGAGGGGACACATGTTGATGTAGAAGAGACATGGAGAAGAGGGGACACATGTTGATGTAGAAGAGACATGAAGAAGAGGGGACACATGTTGATGTAGAAGAGACATGAAGAAGTTTATTTTGCATAATAGGTGACCTTGAAGGGTCATTTGTGTGCACACGGCTCAGATTGTTCAACACAACATGGCCAGTGGATCTAAATGTTTAATCAGCTCTGGATCCAGTGTAACTTACTGGAATGTAACGTAAAGCGGTTCCTCAGTCTTTATCTTTACCTCACCGTCTGCGGACAATAACACAGACGACAGTCAGAGCTCCCTCCGTGTTACACGATACACAGAACAGGAAGTCAGAGGAGCTGTTTCCTGTTTGAGAGCCTTATCGTGGAGGTGGAAGATGAGACACAGACAGAAGTCGACAATTCAATTTGGAGGATTAGCTGAACCTTTTTACTTTGCGACTCCATCCTGCCACATTCACTTGAACCTCAGTGTCTCATCCCATTTAAATTCATGCTTTCTAAATGAATGCATTCTCTACAGCCTGAGAACATGAGTGAGATGTGTGTTATCCCCTAGTTTCATCCCTCATACGCAGTTTCAAAGAACATTAAAATATCAAAGTAAAAAATTCAGTAAATTAAAAAATGTTTTAAATCTTATGCATTTACATTTTCAAGGTTTCTGCAGATCCATTAAAAAGTCTTAATAGGCTGATTCTGGAAAAAATAATTGGCATTTGAATATCTTAAATCAATGTTTTAAAAGTCTTAACAAATGTAATCTTTTTGATGTCATGCAGATTAGTATAACCCACAACATTCATATACATTCTAAGGTCGCAATTTCCAATGCAATGTGTTGTTGTTTTTTATATTTACAGAAGTCATGCTGGTGGGTGGCTTTTTACCTTTGGATATTCTTTTGTTCAAGGCTTTATACTGAGCTAAACTAACTGTTGGGGAATCATTTGCTTCGGCATTCAACCTTTGACACAGTTCATCATTTTCTCCTCTCACCGTCTCCTTTCCCATGGCATAGGTCTACGGCCTTGGGTATTGCTGCTATCTCTCTTAGGGGGGGCAGCTTGGGCGCATTGTTGGTGCTAGCTTATGACCGAGCACAAGCTGACATGAGATAGTTTATTGTTCAGGGACATCTCGAAGCCCTTCGTTTTAGGAACGTAGGTTCCCTGGCGCACATTCTTTTCTATGGACGACAGCAGTTAGATTCAGGGTCCATATTTGTTTAGTCTCGCTGATAAAGAATGTTGATTATTACACTCTGAACTAGTTAAAACCTCGAACTACAGGAGGGTTCTTCAAAATTGATTGTGGCATCTCAACCGTGTGGTCAAACCGTGGCCCGTGACATGTCTTGTGAATTCTCCGGCCGAAGCTCGTAATGAACCGTCAGTGTTTGCCATCAAAGCTCCAGCTCTCCTCGTGTCTCTCTGAGTCCTGACTCTCCATTGCTACAGAGGTTTCCCCCACACTAACTTATTTAACAAACTGTTTTGGGATTTTGACACTCTGAAAGCGAATAACCTTTAATAACAATAACTTGACCCCCCCAGCCTATTGCCTCCTGTATCTAAATATAAGAGTATTAACAGAAATCTGTCCCTCAGGATGGGGTCTCACTCGGATGATGGTGTGGCGAGGCTTTGCGGTCACGCTGGGCTGGAACACCTTCTTCCTCATCCTCGCCACCGTCATCTTAAGGCTGAGGTCGTGAAGGCCTCCTCCCTGAAAACATCGTCCACCGAGGGGACAGAGACAACAGGAGGAGCAACCCACCTGTGTGGGGGTGAAGTGGAGGCAGCAGAGGGGTCACAGTGGTGAAAGGGACTCCATCGGTCCCCCTCCTCCATATGTTCTGTCTCACACACAGAAAGCACACACATCAGAACTGCTGATCCTGCAACAGTTGCGTTAGCCTGGGGGAGGGAGATGGCAAGCTGCACGTAAAAGTGCACAAGTTAAATATCTACCTGCACAATATAATTAATATTCAATGTAAATAAGATCATTAATCCTATAGTTTATTTCCCTTCTACGTGCAGCTAGTTGGAACTTCTCCCCCCCCCCCCACCAACAATGGGCCATGAACCAACTCAGGGTGACTTTTTCAATTTTATTTTGCCTTCGCTCTTGATGCTAACAGAGAGACTTGCTGGTGAATACACCCTAAGATTATGGTTTGCCATACAGTATTGGTTGCCTGCCTTATATTTGCATTATAGAAGAATTGTGTATGTAAATGTGAGAAGGGGTCGCAGCACAAACAAAACAAGTTAAATATTCTTTGTTTGCTTTACCAGAAGGACATTTGAGGAGAGGATTGTTGTAGCGTCATGTTTCAAAGTGCTGATCGCTTCATATTGTGCAGGAAAGTCTCCCCGCTCATCCACAGCAGCCGTATCTTGTCTTGTTTAATTTTAAGTCAGATTTCCGTGTGTCCTGTCTGATGTGGAAGAAGCAAATCCTGTTCATGCGTCACCAGGTGCTCAGCTGAAGTTTAGTTTGGTGGTTTTCTCTATAACTTGTGTTCTGTGCCTGAAAGAAGGGGTGGTTTGATGTTGCTGTTATATATTTGTTGTATCTCCACTTTGCTGGACAGAGTGGACTCAAAGGTCAGGTTAACGCCTTCTGCTTATCTGCAAAATGCGTTGTGTTTTTTTACACCCAAGTCTCAAACTGATCATGCTTTTTGACAGTTTTGACCACCAACAAACAGTTAAAAGAGTAAAAGCACACAGACTGTTTTGGATTTTGAAGAGGCTGGGATGTTGCACTGTGGGAAAAAGGAATCTAAAAATGAGGAATAAATATAAAATCTAGACCACCATGTAGTTGAATTACTTTAGGACCAGTGAGTTTGTTTATAAAAGCTCAAATGTCCTTCCTTTATTTACACACAACAAGGATATTTTAAACCTGTGGTTCAGTTGAGATTGTGTAGTTTTTTTCCAGTTATAATTGAGTTTTTTTTATTGAAATATATATACATATAATTAATGTATTGGAAAGGCTAATTACTTGCAAAAAAACACCCAAAATATAAGTGTACTTGGTTGATAATAAATGTAATCTATTTAATTTCTTTGCAATTTAAGCGTTCTGCCTTTTAAAGGAAAAGTCCCACATTGTTGAAAGTACATATATGTGTTTTATTTAACCCTCCTGTTGTCTTCGGGTCAAATCTGACCGATTTACTACTTTCATCAATCATAACTTTTTTGTTTTACATTCGATTGCATTAATGCTTTATGATATCCTTCACAGTAGACATTTGAACATATCAAATTGCTGATCACCACTTTCATTGCATTTTGGATGATTTAGTCAACTTCGAAACACCCATGGTGTTCCCGGTCAAAAATGACCGCCATAAAGAAAAGGAATTAGTAACCATCTGGATCAGATAAAACACACACACACACACACACACACACACACACACACACATACTCTAGATGTGTCCCCCCACATGTGAATCACACCTGGCACACACAAACACAGAACAATTTGACACATTTCCCGCTCTTATGTGCCCATCCCCCCACATGGATCACACCTGGCACACGCAATACATGTTCAGTGTCTGTTCTTCGTATATTTACTGCAGTTCTTCATGTATACCAGTAGTCTGATACAATATTTACAGTTTGAAAGGGTGCTAAATGAAATTTGGTGAAGATTAATGGATTTTGTGTTAATGTAATAGCAGTTAAAACAGGACCGGTCAAATTTGATCATGAACACCAAAGTAAGGGGGGGGGGGGGGGGGAACAAAGACAATAGGAGGAAGACCAATATGTCATGTTTGTACGCTTAGCTTAGCATAATGTCCAAAAACATGGTGAATCTTTTTTTCCCCAAAACTTTTAACCGAGTGTTGAAAAGGCAGCAGAATCCAGACTCACGTGCCAAACTCATGATCAATTATATATGTTTACATTCATCTGATTCATCACAAACGTTCCTTATTATCCGATGAGTTTCCCGGTTCAGATGAAGGACTAAACACCAGCATGTGTTGTGTTTAGATGTGAATGCTCCTGTCTCTGATACGTGTTGCAGTGCAGGTAATGTCCACTAATGTCCACAGTACATTAATATAAATATTAATGTACTGAAGAATTTGGAGGCGTGTTGCGCAGTGGACTAGTGCGTTGGTGTTGGGATCAGGGGGTCGCAGGTTCAAACCCCACTGCATGTCGTTGTGTCCTGCAAGACACTTCACTCCGAATTGCTCCTGTGGGGATTGTCCACAGTATTGAGTATGTAAATCGCTTTGGATAAAAGTGTCTAACATGTAATTTGAGTTTATACATAATGATAATGATGTTGGATTACGCTGTGGTCTGATAGTGACATTGTGTGTACAGTATGCTGTTTATAAAGTTCGACGTTGAATCTGTCCGAGAGTTCGCCGCGCTGTAAATCTGCTGTTGCTCTCGTTGCAAACCTTAAGGGACATTGTGTTCTTGTTTGGTGGAAATATGAGAGCCAAACTGTGAGGACATATTATATACTGAAGCTCTGTTTATATTCTTATATTTAAAGAAATGAATCCCATATCCTGCTGGTATAACCAGTGTGTCCTACATTACACAATTATTTTCCTTTTTACAAATTCAGTTGGTTAACAATCTGTGAAAAAATTGGCTATGCTTACGTGACACTATTGGTAATATTATGAGTACACGGTTTACATTTTTTGGGATCATTTCTGCACTATTGGTTAAAGATTGTAATGTTTTGATTTTGTGAAATGTGCCATTTTTGAGGAATTCATTTATGTTTACTATTGACATAAAAACCAATGCACTTGTGGGAAAATCTACCTAAAGAACCCACCAACCGTTATGTAAAAAGGCATCTTGGTACAAAGTATAAAGACTTGCATGAACTGCAACTACTGAAGGCACTATTAAAAAATTACATGACATAAATTCTTATTTGACTATTTTAACTATATTGTATGTATTCCGTTATCCGTGTTGCTTAGTGTGCACCAATCAGATTTTTTAGCATTATTAAAATGTAAATCTGATGCCAGAAAAAATGTGTGTATCCACAATGTGATTTGGACCGGCTCCAAAATGTAAGGTCTTCTTCCTTGGCCCATAATTCAACCTTTTACCAAGTTTAAGGGAAATTGGGCAATTAACTTTTCCGTAATCCTGCTGAAAAATGAACAAACCAACTGACAAACATAACCATCCATACTGTAGGTTTGAAGTGATTAAAATTGAAAAACTTGTTATGTCCTTTCTTTAGATAAAGGCAATGACTACTGTATTTATTGTTTTCATTGAGAATAATCTGAATTATTAATATTGGGATATAGCAGTTCATGTAACGATCACTGCAGTATACTGTAGATGCTTTCCTCAACCATTTGGGACTTTAAGATTAATGCAAATATGAAATGTCCAATAATTAAGCGGTGTAGAGCCGATGAATGGGAGTCGAAGGCAGCGTGTTGAGTATGGAACTCCACACTTTATTTTCCATTAAGTTTACAGAAGGGAAGAATAACTTGCATACATGCTACTTGTGATGGAAACTTCTGTGCAGCAATGCAGAGCCAAGGCTCAGGAAAGGATGGAAGCTGGAGCGGCTTTAGTCAAACACTGATATTTATTGAGAGTAGAATACGGCCGGAGAGATCACAAAGTATATCACACTTTCATGTGAGCCACCTAGCAACACTCTGAAAACAAAGAGTAGAAACATATATCTATATATCCTTAAAGGAGGGATCTAAAAAGCCCGCCTTTCCTCCCTTAATCATTACCAGACATTGGAACAAATACCCGTTTGTATTACAAACTCACATGAGCCAAACTTCTCACCCACAGGAAGGCAGAGGACCTCTTGACCTGTGTCCTCACATTACAGGCAGGAGTATATGCGACTTAACGAAAAGCATATGTTTGTAATTAAACAGTTTCTCAGAACAGCTGAGAACCTCAAGACACAAAGAGATCTTCTTAAAATATTCTCTGACAGTTTCATTCTTTTTATCAATTTATGATAACCAATTAACATTAGTCTAAGAATATTTCAGTCAATACTTAAATCAATAAGCGTCTTCAGAGTTGTGTGGGCTCACATACATCAATTACATCAAAAAGTAAAACAAGATTGAAAACATTCCAATCACCATGATTGAACACAGTCAATCATAATAAAAATCATCTCTCTTCAGAGTTTGGCATCATTTGTCAAAAGCACAATAATAAACACACATGAAATACAAAAATATAATAGCAAAATATATGTTTAAAAAATAAGATCTTTTATCATTTATCACTCAGTTAATCTCATTCATCAAACACAAATTCAAAATCAGCTTACATCTCAAAGATTTACTTCAAGGCAATTACTTATTAAAACACAATTAGAATTTAGGATTATAAGAAATCCAATTGAGGTATAAAATCAGAATCATGAGAGATCCAGCTAAAATTCCCAGTTAAGGTATAAATTCACAGTGATGAATCGATCAATCTGTAAAGTTACAGTGTCCTCAATCTTTAACATTACTATACGTTTACTTCATTACGCTTTATTCAAGAGTAAGGCACTTAGTAGTACATATATTTCATTCAAATACATTTGTTCAAAATCTGAAAAGGAAGAATCAGAAAATGTATTGTATAACAACCTGAAAAGGAAAAATCAAAACATCTGTTCTTTATTCAGAGTATCAACTGTAATCAATATCAAAACATCTGTTCTTTATTCAGAGTATCAACTGTAATCAATTTGTCAATCGCTGAATGGGGGTACCCATGGTGCAGAAACCGCGATGGAGACCCATGGATCTGGAAGCTCGGCGTCGTACATCAACATTGTGTCATCTATAGTCGAATACCCCACTAGCCTCTGTGGTGCCTGGAGGGCGGTCTTGGCAACCCTGCGTATGGCTAATTTAACTGAATTAGCACAACCAAGATAAACACTGAAACAGTAACAACAAATTTAACCAACCCCGCTCCCCAGGATCCAAAGGTTCCGCTTAAATCCCCAAATGTAAACCCATGAGTTTCATGCAATTATTTTATTCCCCTAGCAGTATCATGAGCCATATCCATAACTTCAGGTGTAGCATCAGAGATGAAAGAACAACACTCAGATCCAATCACCTTGCATGTGCCCCCCTGAGCAGCTAGGAGAAGATCCAGTGCCATACGATTCTGTAGTGCTACTGTCCTAACTTCCTGCAATTCTTTGTGTTCAGCTAACATCGCTGTGTTGGATACATTTAGATGGTGTTCCACTACTTTGGACAATGTCACAATTTCCTGCTGAGTAACATAAATACCGTACCAAGGCAAAAATAGGCTATGCTATCTCTTGTCCTTGTGTAATGGACCTGCTGTTCCTGTGTAGAGAGGGAAGTATCGCTGCAATCTCATTAGCCTCTACTTTACGGATTAAAGGGATTAGGTAGGCTAGATAACAGGTGCCAAAAAAATGTCATAGGGCACACAGCCATAGGCCCGGTCCCCACAAACTAAGTAAACTCTCTGTGGGAGGGGAATTCTGGCTAAATTTACCCTCACTATGGTATTACAGTAGCTGTGTCCCACATCTGGAGAGGTGTGAGATCCTACTTCATTCTGGAAACAGATGGACACATTCTTCCATTCATGCACCACAATTGGGGGAACATATACTGAACAGTCACATGTAGGGGGCTTGCCTAAGGGTATTGGCTGTGTATAGTCATGTATTTTAACCTCAACGGAGTCCACTGTTCTGGAGCCAAACCAGGGCACAACTGTTACCAAAGCTTCAACCAACAAAGATGGTGTGTGTGGTTGCATTGTACATGTTGGACTTGTAAAGTTAGCCGAACAATTAGTCTGAGCTAGAGCTAACTGGAATCTGTATTCAAAAGCTAGGTTAACGTATTTCTTCACATATATTAGTTTTAAAAACATCAACCGTTTGAAACCGTCAGGCAGGTAATTTTTATTTACTGTATCAACAATGAGAGAGACTAAGCCCTCGTACTGTAAAGGTTGCTCAGAGTCTATGGGGTAGGAAGGAGTGTAACAATCCTCAGCCTCATCGCTAATTCTGGATGCTATGTCATTCCAGCTCATTAGACCGTAGTCAGCTTTCGTGAAAGGAATTGGGCTAAACATGGGAGAATGCATGGATTCTGGCATATTTTGGCACAGCCAACAGTTGCTAACATTGCGTTCATGCGCGTAGTCTAACATTAAACTTACTGCAGAATTAGTTTTAGTTTGTTTAAAAGGAGGGATTAAGGCCTTTTTTGAAGAATCTACATCACCTCCTGATTGTTTAAGTGGAGTGGATAGAAAATCTGTTTTGCTATCTGGTCCAGTAAATGTGCATGCAGTGATACCTGAATTGGGAGCCTTGTAATCTGGTTTCCTCGTTGTACATTTTACCTCATTCCTTATCAGTGTCTTTAACTGTTCTATAGTGCTACACCACAGTTCTGGGGGCATTTTTTCAATGGTGTTGAGAGCCATTCTTACCACTGATGAGACCCTAAACCACTGGTACTGGTTCTTTGGATACATCACCCACGTCGAGTAACCATCACCGTTGATTAAAGACCCAGGAAACACAATAATACAGTTGGATGAGTCAGTGAAGTTGGGCAGTTAAAATAAATAGTCTCTGATTCATGATCAGGGAGGGAGACAATCCTCCTGATTCTCCCTCCTTTTCTCTCTCTTAGTGTCTCTCGCACCATACTGAATGTCTGTGTGGTGATCGGATACAACCTGTCCTTGTCGCTAGGCACTGATTTGCCTGTTGGTGTTGTTTTGCCCTCAGGGTCTGGGCCCTGAGTGGTCAAGTCGTCTGCGCTCTTAGATAAGAGCACCTTATTTTCTCCCTCAGAGGGGCGAGAGCCCTCGCCACCTGTCGTTGGGATTTTCACAGCTTCATCTAGCAGGGCGTCCTTGGCCAGGTATAGTAAACCCAGAATGACGATGATGATGACTGCCTTCACACGCCAGCATCCGGTAGAGGAGAGAGACGACATCTGGAGGCGTGAATCCACTCCGCTCTACCTTGTACTCTCAGGGCTGTTCTGGTCACTATTAATACCTGGAAAGGACCTTTATACCTGGGAGACAAAACATATTTTTCAAGAGATTTGATTAATACATCATCACCAATCTGAAAAGGGTGGGTGGGCCCCTCTCCAGGCTGAGGGAGCCTGTCAGCCACCTGCCTGTGAAACTTTCTCAACATGTCAGTTAGATATTTGACATAGTTAGTCATGTAATCATCTGTCCACAAAAGAGTGAGTTTGTGGGGTGTTACTGGGGGGCTAAACCCTGTGAACATTACCCTTCCCATCAATACTTCGTGTGGGCTAAGCCCTGTCGTTGCATTTGGTGCTTCGGATGGAGCACAGAACTAGTGGCAGCGCATCTACCCATTTTAGTCCTGTGGTCAACATTGTTTTAGTGAGTTTCTCCTTTATAGTCAAGTTCATTCTCTCAACCTGACCTGAGCTCTGTGGGTGATAGGGAACATGCAATTGCCATTTGAACCCTAACACTGTAGCTAGACTCTGGGTTTTCTTAGAAATGAATGCTGGACCTCTGTCACTGTTAATCCCTGCTGGAACACCAAATCTAGGGATAACATCTTTGAGAAGACACTTTACAACTGTTCTAGCGTCTTCTTTTCTGGTAGGGTAGGCCTCTACCCATTAGGAGAACTGGCACACTATTTCCAAAAGATATTTGAATCCTTGGCATGGTGGCATATGCGAAAAGTCAATTTGCATATTTACAAAGGGCCCCGAGGGGGGCGGTAAGTGTTCATGCTGAACTGGACCACTTCTTCTTCTTGTCTGCTGGCATATCATGCATCTATCTACAAGGGTCTGTGTAGCTAGTGTGATGCCTGGAGCAAACCATTGTGACTTTATAATCCCATTCATCCCTCCTTTTCCTACATGTGATTTGCCATGTGCAACATGTGCCAAAACATGGAGGAACGAACGGGGACAGACAAACCATCCGGCCGTCTGGGTGGAGCCACAAGCTGGATTCAGCGTCAAGTGTACAACCTCGTCTTAGCCATAAATCTTTCTCCCTAACATCAGCGCGGGCTTGCATGTCGGCGACATCCTTAAAGGAAGGCAAACAAATGGGTTCTGCGGGTTGTGTTGAGGGGCATTGGAGCACCATAGAAGAGCAGGAAACTGCTGCTTGTTTAGCCGCGGTGTCGGCTAACGCATTTCCACGCGAAATAGGATCATCAGAATTTGTGTGAGCAGCACATTTAACTACTGCTAGCTGTGCAGGGAGCAGGATAGCATCTAATAGCTCAGCTACTAACGCATGATGTTGAATAGGCTTACCAGCCGATGTTAAGAAACCGCGCATTTTCCACAAGACACCAAAATCATGGCACACACCAAATGCATACCTGGAGTCTGTGAAAATGGTTGCAACTTTACCTTTAGCCAAAATACACGCCCTAAGCAGAGCATACAACTCTGCAGCCTGAGCCGACGTGCCATTTGGCAAGGCCCGGCTTTCTAAGACTTCCCAGTCGTTCACAACAGCATAGCCTGCTAAGTGTACTGTGTCAGACGGCCTGCTCGCAGACCCGTCTGTGTATAGAATCATATCTGAATTAGGGATAGGAGTTTGCAACATATCAGTTCTGGGGGAAGAAGACATGTCAATCGTTGTGACGCAGTCATGTGTTATTTCAAAATCTGGAATTGGCACCAGCGTAGCTGGGTTTAGGGGGGGGAGCGTTTAAGAGTGATGTGTGGGCTTGAAAGAATTACCGCTTCATAACCAGATCGCCTTGCTGCCGTCATATGCTGAGTAGCAGAGGTGTTCAGAATATGCAAAACTGCATGGGGGACATGTACTACACAGTCACTGGCCAGTACAATGGGAGAGGATTGCTTGATAACTATTGCAACTGCGGCCACTGCTCGCAGGCATGAAGGCATACCAAGTACCACAGGGGAAAGTCGAGACGAATAGTATGCCACAGGCCGAAAATTAGAGCCATGCTTCTGTACCAAAATGCCTGTTGCAAAGCCCCCCTTTTCATGTACGTGTAGATGAAAAGGTTGATGGTAATCAGGGAGCCCCAGGGCCGGAGCCGATGTGAGGGCCTGCTTTAAGTCCTGAAAAGCTGTGTGCATGTCCTCAGACCATTGAACAATGTTAGGGGCGGCCTGCAGAGTGGCAGCACGCAGGACGGAGTCCATAGCAGCGTACTCGTATATCCAATGTCTGCAGTAGTTTGCCATGCCCAAGAAGGAAAGCGTCTCCTTCTTTGTGCGAGGTGGTGGCACTTTGTTCAAAAGGCAGACTCTCGCAGGTGAGAGGAGGCGGTGTCCATCTCTCAGAATGTGACCCAAATACGTGACCTCAGTCTGGCAGTATTGCAACTTGGCCAGGGATGCTCTGTGTCCGCATTCAGAAAGTCTTTTCATGAGCAGAATGGAGTCGATGCGACAGGCGTCTTTGTTAGGGGACGCAATCAACAGGTCATCAGCATACTGAAGGAGGGTGCTACCCCCTGTAAGGACCAAAGTGTCCAGGTCTCTTTTAACATCTGCTGCGTACACAGTAGGCGATTCAACAAACCCCTGTGGGAGGCGCGTGTATGTGATTTGTTTACCTCTGAATGTAAATGCAAACAGATACTAGCTTTCTGGATGCAAAGGAATAGAGAAAAATGCTGAACATAAGTCAATCACTGTGTAGTACTTAGAGTCTGGGGGCAGAGAAGCAAGGATCGAATTAGTGTCAGGCACTATAGGAGCTGTCGGAATGACAATAGCGTTAATAGCTTGCAAATCTTGGACAAAACGCCACTCATCAGGGCGATTGTGCTTAGGTATGGGTAGAATTGGAGTATTACACGGACTGGTCATGTAGATTAATACGCCCTGATCGAGCAGAGATTGGATGACTCCTTCAATTCCAAAAATGGCTCTATGGGGTAAATTGTACTGTCTGATAGCTGGCAATCTGGCATTGGCTTTAAGTGTCACTGTGTGGAGCGGCTGAACTAACAAACCCCACATGATTCTTATGCTTGGCCCATAATGTGGCTGGAACCTCAGAGAAGTCCGAAGGGGGTCCATATTCTGTGAGAGGAGGTGGTTGTAAGTGAAGAAATGCGCTTTGGGGGAGAGGAATGGGCTCCGGGAGACGCAGCATGTAGTGTTCCTCCCCGAGGTTAATTAGATTAGGTGTGTGTGTGTGAGGGAGAGAAGCTGTTGCAGCTCCCAGCCGAGCATGGCAGTGGGCTGCCATAGCCCCCACCTCCTTAGGACTACTGCCTGGAGTGACAGCTAGTGTGACGTGAGGGATAGTTTCTACAGCTAGAAGAGCCTGCTGTGGGGGTGTGAGCCTAAGAGGCAACGCACATCCTTGTGGTCCTAAAAACAAAAACTGCTCGCATTCCAACTGATCTGAGCTGTTGCAAAAACCTCTTACTGATAGCGCATAGTCATCTGACGGGTTAAAAGCAGCTGTGCAGTGACAATTCAACACAGGCCGCATAAGAGACATTAAGGAAGCACACACAGGGGAAATGCTAGCAATTTTCTGAATCCCTGTTGTGGAGAAAACAGAAATCATGTTGAAATCTGGAAATGACCAACAATAAAGGTTGTCTTGAGATGATTGAATGAATTGGACAGCTTGATAGACTTTGCTGTCAGGAAGTCAAAAACAATCCATCTGGAGTGCAATGTATTGTTGCCTGTAACTTACAAAGTAAGTCTCTGCCCATTAAATGAATAGGACTTCCATCTGAAATAATGAAAGAGTGTTGCACATTTGACCCATCGATTGAAACATTAGTACTCTCTGAAATGGGCTCGGACCTAGGAATGCCAGAAACGCCCATTGTTGTAACAAAATCATTAGTTGCTTCACACACTTTCTCCTTAGTACGTATACTGCAGACAATGTGGCTCCACTGTCAATCAAAATATCTACAGCCGTACCACTAAAATCAACGGGCATAACCGGATCTTCACGCGGGTTATTGGAAAGGCGAATTGTTGCTGCTTGAATGGGGAAATGCTGTGAATCTGATCCTATTTCTCCATGGTACCCCTATCTTCTATTAAATCCACTTTGCTGACCGTTTTGCCCATGTTGAGCCTGTCTGTCATAGTGTGGGGGCGGCAATAATGCGGGATGCCGGGGGGCTGGGGGAGAGCAGGCAAGGATTGTATGTTCTGCTGAGCTCCCCATCTCTTTTCGCATTGCCCCGCCCAGTGGTCCGTTGCACCGCAAACATGACATGGAACATCAACTTTTTGGAATTTTTGTTCTGCTGCTATCTGCTCTTGTTTTGATAACCCTGTGATGTTCCCTGATTTTGATACTGCTGTGTGCGGTTTTGTCCCTGAAACTGCTGGGAGTTATCCGCACCCTGATAAGCCTGTGTATTTTGAGGCAATTGTTGCAGCAGCTGGGCAATTCTGGGGGTCAGAAATATCTGGCTCCTATGCAGGGCACGCATTGTGGCTATCGTGAGTTTCCAGGTTTTAACTTGCCAGTCAGGAGTCGCCATCATGTAGGCTTGAGCTGTCTCTGGGATTAAGTTATGTAACAAGCTCTGTATGGCGAACAAATCATTGCCCTCCCTTTTAATGCCCGCATTATTATCCCACACTGTCATGAAACGCTGGATAAATTCTGGGACAGTTTCTGTTGGGCTATGTACGCAAGCCATCACTTGGGAAAAATCTGTGTGAGTCTTAGCGCATGCTCTAATAGCCAAAGCAGCGACGTTCTGAATCCACATGTCGCGCGTCTCTGCCAGAGGCCAATCACCTGCAGGCGTACACTCAGGAAATTATTTTCATGTGTTTTGAGAGAATAAACCTGGTTGAGAAATCCTCCCTTTGTCTCGTCGTTCTGCCTCTCTCAGTGCTGCCAGATCTGACTCAATACCAAGAGCACAAAATCCCCCACAATTCCTGCGGTTACAACAACACCCGCAGGCCACCACAGATGTATTCAATGACATCATGATGGCTTGCATCACTGTGTTGCCTGTTGCCATGGGGACAGTGATGACCTCGCTGCCTCCTGTATATACTCTCCTGTTGTCTGTTTGAACTGTGTGTGTGTGTGTGTGTGTGTGGTGTGTGTGTGTGTGTGTGTGTGTGTGTGTGTGTGTGTGTGTGTGTGTGTGTGTGTGTGTGTGTGTGTGTGTGTGTGTGTGTGTGTGTGTGTGTGTGTGTGTGTGTGTGTGTGTGTGTGTGTGTGTTGTGGTTATTCCATGTGTTTTATGGGGGTAATGAGTCTCTGTATGCAAATACTTCTTGTGGTGTTTGTTCACAGAAACAGTGAGTGTGTACGAGTGTGTTTAAATTGAGGTCTGTATTTGTTTGTGAAGAAAAAACCTGAGTTAATAAAGTTTCAATGTTTGAATAGCTGAAGGTAAAAAGGTTAACTTATCTCAGTTTCATACTTTTCTTCTGGCAATGTTGGACCCCTTACTGCTGAAGATGTTTGAACTCTTTTGTCTTTTCGGCTTTTGGTGTGTTTAGCAGGTATTTCATGGTAAAAATGTTATTGATCAAGTACTGCAGCAAAACATAATTTTGTAAGAATAAGCTGAACTGAATTGAAATCCAGTTAGTCTTTTGGCTTCACTATAAATAAATTAAACGGATAAACATTTTGGATTGCAAAAATGGTGAATGGACTGTACTTATATCTCTCTTTATCAGGTATTTTTGACCCCTCAGATAGCTTAACATACTACGAGTCATTCACACAGAGCAGTACCACTTGTTCTAGGGAAGCTAACATTCACACACTCACACACGCTCACACACACTCACACACCGTTGGCAATTAGGAGCACCTCAGGGTTCAGTATCTTGCCCAAGGATACATCGACATGTCGACTGCACGGGCTGGGATCAAACCCACAACCTTCTGACTGTGGCATCGCCAAAATCTGACTGATCTTTATTTTATGTTTTTGTCAACAAATCTCATAAGAAGCTGCCCCTCAAAACTCTCTGGCCGTGTCTGTAGCTCTCACAACATTGATTCCTGATTATTATTAATACATAAATAGCTCGATTTCCCCCAAAAAACTACAACAAATTAGTTCTATGAAACATTTGAATGGATGGTGACATGCTCAATTAATTGTTTGTGTATTTTCACAGAATTTGATCAGCCTTAAAATATATTTATAGTTAGAAATGTCATCAACCTTAACCTGTTAGTACACACAACAACGCCTAATCTCAAGCACACGAGTACAGTTACTGTTGTGAAAATCCCAGAGCAATCTTCTTTTGTGTGTGTTAACCGTTTATCATCTTCTGTACACATTTTAAAAAAGGCCATGGTACACCTCATAATGCATCCATTGGAAAATAGATAAAGGCCTCTCTGACAGGCTGCTATTAAAACGCTCCTCCTCCAGATCAGTGTGAAATGAGAGGATGTTTTACAGACAATTACAGTGTGTGTTGCGCTTAGTGACGACACCATAACTAATTACAGTCAGCGGCTCTGTAATTACGAGCAGGGACACCCTGAGTCTTTCAGGACTACACAGTGTGTTCCTGACGCCCTATATGTTACCCGATATGGACACAATGTACAAGATGATCCATTAAAGTGTAATCATGCGAGTCAGAAGAGGACAGGATTGATCAAACAAGGCAGAGAAGATTCTGTGTTGATGAGATCCAGATCCAGATGTTGCTCAAACTTTAATTAATGGAGATTTCCAGTAACATTTAGAGTTAACGCTGTCTACATCTGGTTCACATTTCCCCCAATCATTCTGCAACACGGCATGTGATTATATTTACAACAATTTCCATAATTTATTGTTCTGGAAAAGTTGAGATTAAAACTGGCTTCGAGTGAACTGCTGTCTCAGCTCAGAGGAGCACAGAGCAGGACCATTGGTTGTAAATGTGGCAATGAATGCTGATTTACAGTGTTTGTGGGATGATTTTATCCTCTCAACTGGGACCAACCGACTCTGACCAAATGAATGCTTTACATTCCCTTTGAAGGATTACATCTTTTTTTTATTTTAGGCGCCGAACAGACGCTGGAGCATTACAAATGAAGAAAAGAAGAACATCAGGAAGGATCCTCTGCATGATAATGAAAAAATAAGTTGACAATATTGATCTCACAAAGTGGAAAAAATGTGTTATCATAGCAGCAAAAGTACAAAAACCAGACGCATAAAGTATGGTATGGTAAAGTACTTCATGTATTGGTTTACTATAATATGGTTGAATAGTATATGCCTTATCTAGGTATCTTACGGTGGCCTTGAAGGTCAAAACACTATAACATTTCACAAAACACAACAACATTAACAAGTACCCGTACGAAACAACAAATATTACATTCATTAAATTATATATTTTCTTTATGTAAAAAGTTATATATTGTATTATCATTTAGTGTTAAGGTAAGTTATCGATTTCATGATTTGGTTCACAATGATATTGTTGATTATATGCTTTCTTTTGGGATCCACACTTAAATTCGCCTATCCTGTTTTAGATCTTTGCTCAGGATATTAATAAATTACTTGCTTTTTTTAATAATATTTGTATTTGAAGTATATTGCATGTTACATTATAAAATCACTTTGCTGCGAATCGCCAGCTACTTTAGCAGTTCTGCACTAAATGCCTTGTTTAAGGACACAAATAGAGACAGGCAGTGTCTGCTGGTGGAAAATATTTTAGGTGGGGCTGTGGAAATGGTGACCAAACAATACTAGGGGGCTCCGGGGGATGTTCCCCCGGTAAATTTTTTTCATTCAGAGTGTATGACAGCTTCCTGTTTTGTCTCCTTGGATACGAGTCCAAATAACTCACAGACTGCACCAGGCGCTGACGTAGGCGCCCTGTGACCATCAGATTTGACGACGCTGATTGGCTGAAATTATGTTTCGGCAGCATAGTTTAAAGATAGCGACAGTTGGCTTCTGCTGCACTTGCTGCACTCTCGTCTGGGCGCTGTGCATAGCGCCCAGACCATGGATGTATAAGGCCCAGACGAGAGAGGGTAATGATACACGGGCAAGGCCAGGCAGGAAACATGTGACTTATCAGTAACTTTAGACATCGTAACACAATTTTAAACGAGATTTTATTGTAGATTATACATTTTACTGATGCCAATTATATAATATTTACCTTGTTTATTAAAATAAAAAATTTTTTTTTTAAATATATATTGTTTTTTATTTGTAATGTGGGAAGAGGGGGGGCGGCGCCCCTAGAGCCCCTATGGGCCGGCCACCACTGGAGACAGGACATTTTCCTCATCATTCACTTTCATTGCTTTTTGACCAACATCCAACCAATCCCAGAGCAGTTCCTGTTATCTCCGGCCTTCAGTGGACAGCCTGCTCCTGCAGTCCATTACAGCTCACCCACCTTTTTCAATTTGCCACTACATCACCAGCATCATTACAGAGAAAAGCTCCCTGGAGGACCGGCTGCTTGTGTTTGATCTGTGGACCAGCAGCTCCAGGTCTGAAATGTCATTATCACCTCGCTGCAGAGACTGAGCTGCTGCTGGAGATGTTTCAGGTTTTCATGCTTCATCTGTTGGAATCATAGAAGGGATTCAGAGAAAACAGGGTTATTAAATCTGTCAAATACGGTGTTGGAATAACTGAGTGAAGATGTGTCACCTGCTAACTAGGACATTTGACTATATCGTTTTTTATAAATTGGTATGGTAGATTGTAATTGGCAAGAATTAAAACTTAGTTGGGATCATCGCTCTCAAAATCAATGTCACATCTTTTTTTTTTTACTTCAATCGACAATAAGTAAGCCATTTTGCATTGCGTGTAGTCATTTTCAAATTATTATTGTCATTATTTCAAATAAAAATGCATTTCAGGACTTTACTATACAAAACAACTCACAAATCTTTGCACACATGTTTAAACAATAGTTATTAGTTGATTTCATCTTGCAAATGGGCATGGGGTATACGAATGCTCCATAGCACACCAAATTGCTTTTAACCTTCTGATGTATTTGTAATGCATTTCTATTTTCTATTCAATAGTTCACGAGACATTTATTTCAAGACAAATGTGTGTGCAAGGTGGTGCAGGAGGCAGAGTCATTAGGATATACAGTATCATGTCTAAGTTATCTTAGACATTTGTGGACTGAAACCACAAATGTCTAAAATACATTTTGCTAGTCCATGGGGACATGTGGGAAAAAATGTCCCCCAAAAAGAACACATTTTGACCATCTGGTGGCACTAGAGGTAGATTCAGTTTATCAGAGTGAGTAGGATTTAACCTCTTGGCCCTAAATCGCAATCCAGCCAGCAGATGTAGAGATATTAAGTCAGAACCAAACCAACAGACCAATAGTGACATCGCTGGCTGTTTAGCTAGAATGAAAAAAAGTAAAAATAGAAACCTGGAAATGCATTTTTTTCCAGAAAGAGCAAGATTGCGAATGCTAACAATGCATTTTCCAAACAGCTGAACCTGAATGTTTGGGATCGTCTTTGCTGTAGAACAGTTCATCTGGTGTTAGCTGCTCAGCCAGCTGGGCGTCTAACAGCTGAAATGGAAAAACATCTCGCCAGTTGTCTTCCTCTTGTCTTGGCATGTTTATTTTCTCACAACCAGTTTACGACCTAGGTTAATCCTGGGTTGCCAAATATCATCCGTAGCCTGCAATTGTCTAAAGAAAAGTGCAGGCAGGTGCAGGTTTGGAAAGCTTAGAAAATATTTCAACTTTTCTAAGTACGATTGAGCAACGATGTTACCGTGAACAGAGTGTCCTTCACAACTACAACATCTGCAGCATATTGCTGTCAGTGGTGGAATATTGCTGAGAGTATTTTGAGAGAGTATTTCCAGGTTATGGTACTTTATACTTCTTCTCCACTATCTCTCACAGGTTATTACTGCACTTTCTAACGCAATTGACTTATCTGAAGGCTATAATTACATAAATGATTAATATTATAAGTGATTTGACATTTGTATGGGTATTTACCTAGCAGTAGGCTATGTGAAATAATAAAAACCATCTCACCTTCACCAGCTGCAAATTAAATTGATGATCACATTACATTTATTTAAAAAAACGCATAATCTACTAATATTTTAATGGGATTCTGAAATTCATTGTGCAGAATAAAAAGCCTATACTTTTACTTACTAGTACGATTTTAAATGCAGTTTAACGTAACAGAGTACTTTTACACTTCTACTTTTACTCAAGCCAACTTCTCAGTACTTCTTCCGCCTCTGATTTCAGTACAGTAAATACTGCAATCTATGTACAGATCACGTATCTTCCTCATCACACACACACACACACACACACACACACACACACACACACACACACACACACACACACACACACACACACACACACACACACACACACACACACACACACACACACACTCACTATGTGCTTGCTTTGTGATATGCTAAACATTCTGTAAACATTATCCCGTGCATGGTTACTGTCACCATGGCAGCATGACAACAGCGCTCGGCCCGGCCCCTCAAACACGGGACAGTAGTGTTATTTAATATTTGGGTACGCATGAGCACAGCATGTTTCTATCACATAATCCTGTCACACCAGCGAAGACTTCTCCTCGCAGCCATCCTGACTCCAGCCCAGCTGTTGCTATGTTTTCAGTCTTATTGCACGACAACAACAACAACAAAGATAAAAAGCTGGCCAAGAACAGTCTGCCCTCAGCAGCCACACACACACACACACACACACACACACACACACACACACACACACACACACACACACACACACACACACACACACACACACACACACACACACACACACACACGTCATATTGAAGACACATATCAAGTTAAGTGGTCTGATCAAAAGTACATCTGTGTGTGTGAGGATCCAAAAAAAGCCAAACATTCGGAGAAAATGAGCTGCTTTGGTTTTTTTTCTTCTAAAAGTTGGAGGTGCTTTGGTTGCAGAACATACTGTTTTATAATCCTGAGGTCAAAGTTCAATCTGAGAAAACATTCAGTGGCGGCGCTGCTTCCTGTCAAACTAAAAACCTGCAATACTTGCTCCACATTGTTTGCCAAAGGCTTAAACTTCTGTTAACACTGAGCTATGAAAATATGTAAACCTGCAGTATTTTGAGGATGAAACTCAGACATAATGAATCCAATAATCCTCTGCACGCAAAAGCAACTTTTCATCTCTATTTCAATCAGCCTTCAGCAGCAGAGCTTTAACACTATCCCAGGCCGAGAGACTGTATTTCCATCTGTGTTCCCAGTGTCGATTTGAATATTTTAACGATCATATTCAGCTTTATTGCAGACTTCTGCGGCCGGCTGCAGTGCAAATTAAACTCTTCTTCTGGTCCCAAAAATGAGTTCCAATGTTTTGGAATCAAAGTGATGACAAAATACATTAAGATGAACTTCGTAAAACTAAAATTCAAATTTCATAATGAGTTTAATTAAGAAAGTAAGAAAATAAACAGTGATTCCAAACTATGTTTGCGAGCATCTTCAATAAAAGTGATTTCCTTCACTTTGCAAAGCTGCATGTGAAGGAATTCATTAGGTGCGCACGACGAATTACTCCCATTCCAAAAATAGTTCCTATTGTGTCTTTGACAGCAAAAACACAACAGGACAGTATTTATACTTTCATCTTTTGTTATACTTGTCATCTTCAAGTTGTCTTTGTGTTTCGACTTTATTTCAATATCTTACATGTCTTTATATGGCACTTTATTTACTCTACTTTGAGGTAATTGCTAACGCTTCACACAGGAGTGCAGCCCATTGGCTCTTGGAAAGAGAAGCACTTGTCAAAACATCCATCAGCGGCGAGGTGAAGCGGGGGATCAAAAGAAGGTGTGTCTGCAGCCTTCAGCCCAGCTGAGGTGTTGATGTTGTCACCGTAGCAACGTAAACAGGAGGGTTCTAACACAGAAATGTGTGCAAAGATTATGTAAGGTGTGTGTGTGTGTGTGTGTGTGTGTGTGTGTGTGTGTGTGTGTGTGTGTGTGTGTGTGTGTGTGTGTGTGTGTGTGTGTGTGTGTGTGTGTGTGCATATGTACAGACACACATGGTCTCATATGTTTCTGAAGTGTGTAAAGTCAGTCTTCTTTCACTCCTGGTGTTCAGCAGAGCAGCAGGCGTGTGTTTTATTGGCAAATGTGTTTTACAGCATCTCGGTAGTGTAAAAATAAGTCTGTCTGTGTGTGCATACGTGAGTGTGAGTGATCAGCATCTGGGAAGCTACATTTAATTTAATCTGTCCATGGCCTTACTGGATTTTCCACTCATTCTCACCGTGAAATAGTTGTATCCTACACACACAGACACACAAACACACATACTCTCACAAACAGGAGGTCGTCTGGTAAAACTGATGTTCCAGAGATTATATACACACAGCTGGATCTGTAAGGATTTTGTTTGCTCCACATCTGGGACGGATTCACTTACTTTGGAAGAGAGAGGTAATTTCATACGAATGATTTAAAACATCTTCTGTGCCCACAGCTGTGAAACTTCTTCATAACATTGTATACTTGTCATCTGTGATATGATGCATTGGATGCTTTTTTTTAAAGGTTTCTTTCTACATGTATTCACTATTAAAGGGGCTCTATTGCTCATGTTCAGGTTTTGTGTTTGTATTATGTGACTCTACTGTCTGATATGACAGTGATGGAAAGACCATGTGATGTATTTATTATTTTTCGGGGGATAAAGCTTAAAACGGTGTACAGGGTTAATATAAAACACGGAACATGCAACAAAGTTCCTTGAGTAAAACGCCAAGAAGAAACTGCTGTAACCACAAAGCGCTCCAATTTCTGTGACTGTGTTCTCCCAGTGCACAAAACATGTACAAATAAAGAGTGTATTTGTTGGACTTGAACAGAGTGAAGCTCAAGCGGTTTGTAGTCAGTTTTTTGTGTCGACTATCTCAAGGCTATTTTATGAACTCGTAAACAGATTTAAAAGACATTTGTTGGAACATCAGTGTTTTAGGTCAAGAACATGTGATCAGTTCTTTGAGTGGATCTGAATCCAGGTGTAGATGAAGGACATTTTCAAGGATTTACTAACATTAAGACGGTGGAGAATTTTGATCAGTTAAAGGTGGGGTATGTAATTTATTTCAGAAACACTTGTTGTTATATTCCATGGAATGCTCTTAACATCCCGATAGCAATATTAAATGCTTTAACAATAAATACATTTAAAAAAATTATCTGTGGAAGCCGTGGCGCTGTAAAAAGCACGACCAATCATCTGAGCCGGCCCGGCTAAAGTAACTGGATGGCCTACCTGCCTGTCAGCCTTCCATCTGTGCACAAACTTATCTCGTGCCCTCATTGGTCATGTGTGCATTCGTGTGTGTTGGAGGAGGGGCTCTGTAAGGAAGTGGCAGATTTTTTCCGGCTGTGTATTTTCAAATTCTAGCGCACTCGAGCTGGTTTCTCCAAAATTACATACCCCACCTTTAAGTTTGCTGCAGTTTCATCAGACATGCTATATCTTATGCAGGCTATAGTCCAGGTGCTGCACAATATGCCCTATTTTGTCCAATAAACGTAGTACACTGATAGATCAATATAAATCCGATGTTGTATCACCAGGAATTATATAAAGTAGATTCTAAAACAAACTAAATAACAATTTCTATAAAATACTAGCTCCAACACACCTGTTTGTTTACAGCATGCAGCATTTTTAACACATACATATACAGATAGAGGTGGCAGAAACACAAACCGTTCACCCTTGATTTTATGCCAGTGTGGCCCAGCCAGGCTGAACATGTAAGCACTCATGGTATGTCAGGTGTTTCGAATGAAAGTGAGCATGAAAGGGCACATGAAGGAGAGAGTCACGCTTGTCTGTGGAGTCTGAATCTCTCAGATTCACATCAAAGTTAAACGTGGAGGCGATGAAGCAGGCACGTTTTGTTGGTGTTCAAGGTGAGTTCACACGGCCGTCTGCTGGGTGTCACATCAAAACTCTGTGTGGTGGACAGATGTGATCATTGATTTCATACAGAGGTGCACTGCCAGAAAATCTTTACTCAAGTTCTGGGGCCTTGAGGTTTAACACTCACTTAACTTTGAGTAACATTTTATTTTATAATTCTGAATTTACTCCATATTTTTACTCTAAATGTAGGCCTACTTTCTATCTCAAAGCTGCATATTACTTTGCACATTTTAAGATTAAACCATATCCAGAATGTAGAATGAGATTATTCATAAAGTACCAAGTAGGCTATATATGTTTGCTTTAATGCTAATCAGCTACTTAATTGTATTTTGTAGAGTTTTATTACATTAAGAAATAACTTTGATGCTTTACGTATGTTTTCTGTTTTACATGGTCTGATTTATATGTATTTTGCTTTTTTCATGACCAAATAACTATATAGTTTCCCCTCTGAGAATTAAGTAAGCTATGCCATCTTATACAAGTAGATTTGAAACAGTTGACATTTAGTACATTTAAATTAATGTAGTTATTTGAATATACATTCTGATGGAAACATACAAAATTACAAACATTTTGGGGAATAAATAATACAATTTGAACAGTGTGAGGTGCAGACTTAATCTTAATACTTTAGTGTGTTTTTTCTACTAAGCCCTTTAAATTTCCTCGTGTTGAAATGTGTTTTATAAATAAACTTGCATTGCCTGAATAACTGTTTACCTGTAATTGAGTCATGCGTCTGGTATCGAGTAAAACTACACATCCCAGAATGCTTTGCGGTGACGCTGTCTCCACCTCCAGCGTACGCTCGGAGCCAGAGAGCTGCTCTGCTCGGTGTTTACGTTGAGATGCTCACAACAAAGGACAGCACACCGCGGAGAGCCTGTCATTTAAAATACAGCAGCGAGGATATTCTGTCTTAAGCCTCTACAACTCATAACTGCAGGGGAAGAGGACAACGAAAAAAACACCTATTCTGCTTCCATTTTTACCGGGTTTTCTTTATTTATTTTTTTGAAAAACCACTGTAGAGCGGAGAAATTAAGAAGAAATTTCCCTTTTTGTTTAAGCCGGTGGAGCCTTAGCTAGATTGCTAACCTCAGCAAGTTGCATCTGGAGAAGCTAGCAGCACTGAAGACAACAAAAGGACTTCATCATTTCTATCGCAGTGAGTACATGTTTACACCTGACTATTTTAATTAATCACATCAACGGCTAAACACGACCGTTAGTGGGCTAATTCAGCCCTAGCAACCTTGTTAACGTTCCTTGTAATTAACCGTCACCTGCGTTGTCCTGCCAACGGCTGTAAGACCAGTAACTGACCGTTTATTAACGCTCCTATACTTCATTTCATAATGCAATGCACCCTAGTTACACTATCACATTGCTTGTAATGTAAGCGATGCCGCTGCAGATCTCTGTCAGGTGTCCTACACATACTCATGCACAGTGGTGGAAAGTAACTAAGTACATGTACTCAAGTACTGTACCAGAGATTTTGTTCTTCTAACCCACTACATTTATTAATATATTCAGTTACTTTGCAGATTTGAATTAATAATGTGAAATATAATCAACACTTAAATCAGACTTTCGTCACACCTGGAGTAACATTCCCAAGCTACCCTGTAGTAAATAAAATAATTAAAACAAGCTGCAACTTTACCAGATAAATACATTAATACATCAATGATCAAAGATTATAATGACAACATATAATGATTGTACAATGGGCCAATCGGCATAATGAGTACTTTTACTTTTGGTACTTTTAGTGTATTTCGATGCTTATATATTTGTAATTGAGTAACATTTTGAATGCAGGACTTTTACTTGTAACAGAGTATTCCTACAATCTGAGTACTTCTCCCTCCTCTGCACCGAAGCTCTATAAAGATGTGTGTGTGTGTGTGTGTGTGTGTGTGTGTGTGTGTGTGTGTGTGTGTGTGTGTGTGTGTGTGTGTGTGTGTGTGTGTGTGTGTGTGTGTGTGTGTGTGTGTGTGTGTGTTTAAAGATGCAGGTATTACAGCATAACTTCCAGTCTGCATGCTGACCTGTCACAGGGAGAGGGGGGGTTTGAGTGGAAAAGGCAACATTGCCTGATAAGGAATTAAGCAAATGCACGGACTCTTGCCATTATCCGGGCTTGATTGCCAGTTAATGACTTCCCTCCCCTCCCTTGTTTCTCTATCTCCCATCTCATTCTGCCTCTGTGTCTCTTACCCCCATCCTCCCCCTCTTTTTCTTTTCCTTTCCCACCCTCCACCCTTTCTCTTTCTCTTTCTCTCTGTCTCGTTCACTCTGTACTGGTAAGCCATGATGTGATGTTACAGATAGGGATCTCTCTGACTTCCCTTCCCTGTGTTGGAAATGTCACCGTAGAGACAGACGTGCTTTAACTCCATCTGCCCCACCAGGCCCTGTTTCCATTGTCTGCTTGTCAATGTGATGATTAATCAGGACATGGTGCCAATGGCGTGGCCAGTACATTTCATTCTTTTAGTTGTAACCAACCCAACCAGACTGATTTGTAGTAGGACTTCCTAATGGTAGAAGTGACTAGCAGTATGTAGACAAATGTAAATGCTTACAGGATTGTATTACTGAAACTTTGATATAGACTGATATTCAGTCCTACAACTGCTCCATACAAATGCTGCTGAGAGTGAGACAAATGGATATATAGATATTTTTGGATACTTTTAAAGGAAAGGAATTATGTCAATTATAATGACATCACAATATGTTAAACATAGAAGTGAGTTGCAGTTATGTCTAGTTAAAACAAAGCACAAGGATTAAAAAATATATATAAACAATTAAAGTAAACCAAGTAGAAAACAAACAAATTACAATGACATCATTTCAATTTTTTGAATAATAACATCGAGTGTGTCAGTTCAACACATTTTAACCCCTTTTTTTGTTGTTGTAAAAATCGAACAGGAGAAAATTCCTCCAAATCGTGGATTAAGGATCTTATTATTATTTGAAAAATATTCTACATTTAGAACTTTTAACACATAGTACAGTAAACACACAGAAGACACAACTAAGTTGCCACTTCACCAATCTTTGAGATACATCAACTTCCTGCACAACACAACTGGTGTATCAGGCTACACTAGGGTCTATATCAGATCTACAACAGTGAGTTCAGTCTGGTGTCAGTCTATGCCAGAGTCAAGTTGAAACACAGATACCTATAAAGAAGACTGAAGAATCTTTATTATATTTTTGTACGGACTATTTTAAGCCTGCATTCTTAAAGTCCTATAAATGGTGATAACTTTAGTGGGAAGTTCTTGGGACATATTGTTTGCCGTGTTGCAATGCACATACATGTTTGAGTCTGTGCATTTGCATTTGGGTGTGTTGCCTGCAGGCCTGTGTGTGTGTGTGTGTGTGTGTGTGTGTGTGTGTGTGTGTGTGTGTGTGTGTGTGTGTTGTGTGTGTTGTGTGTGTGTGTGTGTGTGTGTGTGTGTGGTGTGTGTGTGTGTGTGTGTGTGTGTGTGTGTGTGTGTGTGTGTGTGTGTGTGTGTGTGTGTGTGTGTGTGTGTGTGTGTGTGTGTGTGTGTGTGTGTGTGTGTGTGTGTGTGAAATCGGAGCTGATGGTGTCAGACAGGAGCGCACAGAGCTCTGATGTCTTAATGGAGGCTCAGAGCTGCTCCCATCCTAAGTAACCCGGTCTGTGGGGACACCGAGGCCTCCAGTCTCTGCCGGGCCGGATGCTCTATCACTGATGTCAAGGAACCCAAAAACATATATAGATGTATTTTAAATAAATTAAAAGCTTTTGGTGTTCTTGTACATGCTCAGCAAGCTTTGAGATCTAATATACCCTGAAACCCTGCAGATGATATATTGTTATATAACTAAAAAAGTACTTAAAAGTCTGATGAATATGTCTTTTAATATTTACATTTCTTTAAAGAGTTTACTTTCAGTAGCATTATTATTTTATCTATCCATTTTCAGAATGGGAAAATCTGTCCTATGGGGCAATGGTTGCAAATTGCAATGTAGGATTTTGGTATTAATAGTTTTCATAACTCATCAACTCTTCTTGACTTCCTTTGAAAGACTCATAACTCCGCAAGGCCACCTCAATCCACGATCAAATGCGCCTTATATACATATTGTGAATTAGCCTACAAGTCATTTCTAGAGATATAAATGACAGGTATTTTTGAGAACATTAATACTAATGAAAGAAAACATATACCTTGTTATATTGTACATGCTGTGTAAACCTGTGTCTATGGCAAATTGATTGAATGGAAATAGATGAAAGCTGTCACGGCAGCAGTTGGTGGTTACCTTGCTGCTTAGTGAGTATGAGTAAGATTCAAACCAACAAATCAACGCCAAACAGCCGTGTGTTTGTTTTCACCCTTTAAAACCTAATGATGGGAAGAGAATGTTCCTCACGAGGGGGGACTTTTGTTTTAAGTAATTGATAGCATTTATCTTTTTGCGTGCACATGTGTGTGGTTTTAACAGCTCGGCGAGGGTCTGCGGGTGTAATCTTCGGCACGGCTGAGCGGCAGCTTTCCCCCCGCTGTGTGTGAAGAGCTTGACATTCTCCTCCCGCTCCAGCTTACTCTGCGCTGGGCTGGTAAACAGGCTGGCGTTTGAGGAGGGAGATTACGTCTGTCATGGAAAGTGGGTCAGACAGTGGGCACGGTTTTATGGCCTTGTTTCTGCAAGGTAGGGAAGGAAAGAAGAGGGGGGCATTAAACCACCAGCTTTTTTCCACAGCGTTAGAGGCAGCATGTGCTCGGTTCAATTATCTTATTATCTCCTGTCAGAACCGTTATCAATCAGCTTCCCAAAGCTCGGCTAACAAGCCATGTGTAGTGCAAGTCATTTCCTATCCTGTGTTCAGGAGGAGAGTTTAGGTGTAGGTGTTTTCAGGCAGAGCATGTCTTCCTTTACCTGCGTTCATTTGACCCCAGGACTGTAATAATTCACCCCCAAACAGTAGCACATGTTAGCGGTGGCTTTCTAGCAAGGTGTGCTCAGAATCTGATTGATATCACCATAAGCTCCAGTTCTTTCTGGTATCTTCCTCAACGCGGTCTCTTTTTTTTCTTTATGTCCGCATATGTTCATGAATTGGAAACTTAGAGCTCTGGCATTTTCAACTCACTCGCAGCTGACTTTAGTCTTTGTGTCCTCTTGCGTCTTTGTATTGACTTACATGCATTCTTGCCTTCTGAAATTCTCCTTGTGTTTTGTATCAACACGCCTTAATGCATTCTGATAAGAGTCAACATCATAACACGGGAGAAACATATATTAAAAACCTGGTCATCTGCATGAGGAGGAGAGGGCAGCTTTCAGTAACATAGCCCCTTCATTGAGTCTTAGAAAATGGGGAAGAGAGAGATTCGATATTAGATGAAGGAAAGTAACTGCATCATTATTAAAAAAATTTGGACTGACACTGAATCAGGTTTTATGTTAGTGCTAACAGTGTAAAGGTACGTGCATTAAATCATCAGGTAGGTCACTACACGTCGACATTATCATATCAATTATGTAAACACAGTTTGTAGAGAAAACTGTTTATTGTAAGCCATTTAAATTATTAAATTCTGATCTCCTCAGAGTAATAACATGTAATGTAAGGACTGTAGTCATGTACAAATACACGTGCCCAGCATTCAGATTGTACAACGTAGTCGTTTCTCTTTCTTCCGTCTTGATCACACCATCTGTCTCTATCTTCAGAGGAGACTATTCATTATTAATTTAAGGAGCTATTTAAGTAGTATATGTATGCATAGGGGTGAGTATAGTAACCCATTTTGTTCCATACAAATGAAGAATGCATTTGTAATTCCTCTCGCTGCCTGTTTTATTTGTTCCCTTTCTCCCTTTATGCTATGTCTGTTAAAGTAACTCAAGTGCTGCCAATACCTGAGTCAGAGAAGTGAGCGAGGGGTGGAACTGAAACATAGTGGTGCCGTTCAGCACCTTTTCAAAACAAGCTATTGGGGAGTTCACAGTTCTTATTTGGCTTTGACTTTATTACTGTAACGGTAAACCAGCTGCATTTATGAATAGAAACCTTATTTGTGAACGTTGGTGGAGTTGGTGGGAAAAAACATGTCAGTTAATGTCAGGGATGTGCTGACACAAAAAGAGCTTTGACATGTTGGAGGAACTATATAAAGTGTCTATAGTTGTAGAGCTCCACTGGGTAAGGCTTAAAGAAAGAGAAACCATACAAATACTTTCAAATATACTTCTTTCATTAATGATTTTGCAGTTTTATAGTTTCAATGCCTCTGTGCCAGCAACTGCCAAGGCCACATGTTTTTGGGTTGTCAGTCCGGGCCTCCGTATTAACAAAAGGATAAATGAATTCGATTGAATTAGAATTTGATGGTCAAGGGCCGACTTTTTATTCCTAATGCTTAGGGGCAGCACCTAGGCCCTTTCGCATAGAAAGAATGGAAAATGCTTTTTATAATAATGGTCCAAAATGATGTGAAATAAAATGTTTTTGGTTAAAAATACTTCCTTATTTTCACTGACATGTCATAATGGAATATAATAATTCAATCAGGAGAGACAAGTTTTCTTTTGATATAACGATATATATGTATTTCCGGGAATACAAAGATGCATGTCATGGATGGTGTTTGGCGATTAGACCCCGTTGTGCGGGAGTATCATTCGGGAGGGGAAATCCGAACCGATGAATCCCCCCCTGGGGTCTAGACACTGGTGTCGGAGCATGAAGGGATTGATGGAGGTCGGTCTGAAGAGTAGTGGTTTAAGCTTGACCCTGGATTTGGAAGGTGGAAGGGGGGAGGAGGGCTGCGTTGAGTCGCCTGATGACAACTGTGAGGAAGGGGAGAGAGCAGATTTAAAGGTTTAACAACTATGATAGGCTTGTGGGAATAGAGGCGAAGTGAGTGACGCCCCCGATCACTGATTGAGAGGAGAGAGAGTAGTAAACTGGGAATATGTGAATGAATGAGTAAAGGTGGTCTTCCTGGTTGAACTTGTGCTAAGCTTCATTGAAAAAAGTAATCCACCGATGATAACTAAAATAATTTTGCAGATGAATCTCTTCTCAAAATAATATCTGAAGTAAATATTCTCCTCCTCGAGTATTAAGGCATTTGTTGTCATCTGTTTTTGTTTTGTTTTCAATGCATGCTATATGAATCAGTCTGCCCTGAAAGCAGGTGTGATTGGGGATTTTTCTACACGACAAAAATAACTTTGCCAGTTTAAATGTACTGTGATGCTGTAACATGACGTCAGTAGTGTAGCAGGGTGGGCCAACTGTGTCTTATTATATTTAATCTGTGACTAAAGCACATACATTGTGATGATGAGGCTGAAAGTACTTCCTGTTTTACAAGCCAACCAGATTAGGGGTGAAGCAGGGGGTGTTTCTCAGTGTCGAGGAGGCTTGCTTGGTAGCACATGTACCTCCGAGTGAGTTCCTTCAGAAGCGAGGCAAGAATACCTCCTAGCCTCGGAAAACGAAGAATGGAACAGGCTAACAGGTGTGCAGGTGTGCGTCAGATGAGAGGCCCCGCCTTACATTGTCCGAGATTTTGGAAATTGGTCCGTGCGCAAAGCATTGTGGGGATTTTAAGACCGCAGAGTCTACACATGTGCAGCCTCGAAATTTCCCGCAACGAAGTACGCCGGCCTCGGTAGAATTCCAATTATCCTGGACATTGGAACAGTCCTTCGGCGGCACTCGAGGACGTAGTATCCTTGAAATAGTGGCTCTGGAGCAGCTTTCCCCGACATTGAGAAACACCCATCGTCTCCTGACAGAAATGTGTTGAGAAGCAGAGTGGCAGGTGCAGAAACGTCCCAGACGTGGACAAAGGCCATCAAGTGATGTTGTTCCTTTATCACTTTGAACTAGGGCTGTGCGATTATGGCAAAAATCATAATCACGATTATTTTGACGATTATTCATTGACCATTTATTGAACTTTAAAACAAATAATATTTTACCAATAAACAAGATCAACAAATATGTTGGAGCACACTTCCAAAACCATACTAAACATATATTAATATGATAAATAAAAATAAATTAGACCAAAATAAATTAAATCAAACATGTTGCAGTGCACTGTCACAACCTACTGAAAACTCCTTAACATATAGCCAACATGTTGGTAAAACATATTCAACATATTCCAAAACGTTGAAGGCTGGCCCACCGTCATGGTCCAGAAGTAACAGGAAATAAATGCAATAAATACAATTTAAGACCAAATAAAAATGTTTAGGCCACCATGGCAAATGCTGGTAGGGCTGCTCATGTCATCTCTTAAAGATTGTTCGCAAGAAACACCAGCCTGTTTACATGGTCTGGTTTCAGAGATGAGCGCAGGCAGGTGACAATATTGCCACCTGTACTGAAGACCCTCAGCCACGCCCCGACACATGGGGTGACGCCGGCCAATCACAAAGCTTTGATGCGTTCAAGTGCATTATTCTGGCACAGGAAGATTATGTTACAGGACATTAATGATAAAACAGAATATTGTTGTTCTATTTTTAGACACATCTCGCGATCGACTGGTTGGGCACCCCTGGGCTAGACCATAGGTCTGTTGTGGTCGCAAAGTAGTCAGCTGAAGCCACATCTCTCTCAACTTCCCCACGGCATTTGTCACATAGTGCAGGCAGCGCAGACCTGCTGAAATAATACCAAGACGGCATCGCGTAACGCTTGTCCAACGTGTTGACAAGTTGCTTAAAGCCCTGGTTGCTAACAGTGCTAACTGGGCACATATCTTTAGCGATGTGAAATGTAATGGCACCTGTAATATCTCTGTGTCTCTGCGAGCTCGTCGCGTAGGCCGTTGCTCTGTACAATGCGTCCTGAATCGATGACTGTGATGATGTGGTGGATGAAGTCGAGCGGGCATCTGCTTTTTGTTGTATTATTGCCTGGTCGTATTGCACTTTGTGGTTGTATTTCAGATGATTAAAGAGATTGGTTGTGTTAGCGTGTGGTGCCAACACAACCTGGTAACAAATCCTGCACTGTACTTTATTTTGCTCCACGTCGGACTCCTGAAAGCCAAAGTACTTCCAAATAGTGGAAATAGTTGTACCCTTCTTTTTAACGAGTTGCTGCTCTTGTTCTGACATCTTCGCTCGCGCTGAACACTCACAACACATGTCACTCCCACGTGGCCGAGTGGGCATTTAGGGAGGGGCGAAAGCGCACCCAGCAAAAATAATCGTATTTTGTCAATTATGCTGTTTTCATAATCGTCGCAAACCATAATCGTAATCGCGATTAAAATACGATTAATTGCACAGCCCTACTTTGAACGTTTGGCACCTGAAACTGCTTACTTCACTTTTTACCTTTCTGTTTCGGTGCCGCTCTGTACCTCTGCCAGGACTCAAACCACAGTCTGCTTCACTTTGATTTCCCTTTATATCAGCAGAATCCTCCACTTTTACAAGCAGGAACTGAAAGCCCTGTTGAGGTTATACATGTAATGTGAAAGTAAGAAAGTGTGTGTGTATGATTCTCAAGTTACCATCTATGGTTTCCTTTCTATGTAGATGACCGCACTCAAAACTACTCATATAGTTTGACACACACACACACACACACACACACACACACACACACACACACACACACACACACACACACACACACACGTCCAAACAGACCTGTAATTATCAATTCCCCTCTGATCATGGATGATTGCCATTTCCTGCTTCACTTTCCATCCTCCCTGTCTCAAGCCGAGCTTGTGTGTGTACATCCTTGCACACAAATGGCGTGTGTAACTAACTTGTTGTGGCTTCCCCAGGGAGCTCTGCTGTTCCTGTGCATGTAGTAAAAGACTGAGCAGAAGTTGCTGAAAACCATTAAATAATTGAAGTCTAAAGGTCATTGTGCTCAATACAGCAACAGCAGACAGTCGACTGGGATGTGAAACACAAGCAGAATTGGTCATTCTGAAATATATAATTGATTACATAACATGGGAAACTATTGTTTACACAGTCCCATGTATTCCCAGAAGTCTGTTTTATTTTGTGCAGGAGATAGAGCCAAAAGTATGAGGTGGAAGCAAGCCAGAACAAAAGCTAACCCCTAACTGAAGCCTCAACGCTAGCAGCACTCCACACGAGCTTGTTTCATTCAGCTGTACAAGAGACTAATGATTACAAGCTACTGTATGACCAGGTGCAGTTCAATTAGACCTGCAGAGACCGCTCCCTATTCAATCCCCAGAGGAATGCAACCTTCACAAACACAGCAAGGACCCAAGCAGGAACAAAAACATGTATCAGCCTCAAGAACTGTAGAAAACCTTCCCTCCTGATGTATTTGACTTGTGTAATACAGTTTATGTTATGTTGGGTTGTAAAACGCGTCTGATACGCTTCTTGGCATTTCCTACCTCTGCCCTGAAAACAGTTAGCTTCTATGTGAAATGATGTAGCCTAAGTATTTCAGTCTTGGCAAATTCTACTCATGATTAATTATGGAAACTAACATTTCAATAGGCTCAAAGCTGCCTCATGCCATGTTTACAGTCACCCATGTTGCTGTGTGAACTAGATGACACTTTGTCCTTTAACAAAATACATTAGCCAGAGTTGCTGCAGGTTACATCCATCCTTGGCATTCCTTTCTCAGTGTTGAAAGCAATAAGCAAGCTCTTCAGTTAAACTCACATCACGATGAAAGCATGTTTCCCATGTAAACACTGGCATAACCATAAAAGCAACTCTGTGATATCCAATGTTTTGCTCACTAATGGCGCGTTTCACTGCAGGCCTCGCTCGGTTGGGTTAGGCCTTATTAGGCCCGGCTCACTTTAATGCTGCGCTTCCATTACAGTTTAGGAACTGGGGTAGTTACTATAGTAACGCAGTGTAGGCGGAGCCGTGACGTCATCTTCAATGAGAGCCCCAGAAAAACAACACAGCCGTTAGCTCTTAGCACTCAGAGCTCACAGCTCTTCATATCTGTTCAGAAACTAGACAAAAGTTAAACAAGTACAAACCACAGACTGCCTGTGTCATGGAGAATACAGTCGCTGGTTTATTTATGTCTGTATAGGCCGTTGTTGTGAGTGTGGACGGTCGGAGCATATATAACGTTAGCTTAGCCAAGCTCCATTTAGAAAACACGCATTTTAAAAGGGGTTTTCGCCTGCCGTCTGTCTGCAGACTTGTCAAAGCATTAATTCATGGTTCTTACTAACCGGTATCAGTATGTTGTTACTTCGGCATCATTTTGAAACGTGTATTACAATTAAATCACGGTCAAATATGTTCATCTTGTTGTAGTTGTAGCCCCCTTGCCAGCGATTCTCTCTCTAGTTTAGCATACTCAGCCTGGTTGTTCCTGGCCCTAGAACCACGATTTAGTCGGGCCAGAAAAAAGGTGAAAAAGTAGCCCTGGGCCAAAACTAGGCCAAGTGGAAACGCAACCAAAAACGGGCCCCGCACGGCTCGGCACGCTTAAAGCGAGCTACCCGCTGCAGTGGAAACGCGCCATAACTGTCTTTAAAACCTCACGATAACTGCAGAGCAAAACAGCCCCCTAAAAGGCAAAATCATTTATCAAAAAGCTTGAGTCACATGTTTATCAAGAGCTTAAATTCTGACATAGTTTTCTAAGCAATTCAGATCAAACTGTGCGTTTTTGTTCTAAAGCACAGCCACACACGTGCCATCATTCATTTGTCAAACAGACATAAACTTGTGACCGGTTGCAGTGACAGAAAGCAGATCAGAGAGAAAGAAACAAAGCATCGCTGCATCAGTGTGCAAACTCAATATGTGTATCCCACTCCTCCTGAGTAACGTATTGAACAGCCATGATGCGGCTGTATTATTTGCCTTAATATTGACATGTGTTGACCTTAATAACTCCTTGCAGCAATGAGGATTAATTGAGCACCGTATTTCTGTCATTTGAATTATACAGCGCTTCAACTCCCTAAATATGTATTCAAGTGAATAACAGCAATTAAAATAGGGAGTGTTTCCTCCCTGCTGCACTGATTGCATATTATCACTCTGAGCTCACACACACACACACACACACACACACACACACACACACACACACACACACACACACACACACACACACACACACACACACACACACACACACACACACACACACACACACACACACTGATTCATACACCCTTGGGTCTGCTGTACCATGCTTCTAGGAAGGTCACTCTGTAAGCTTTTGTACACTCAGGAGATGGGGCTTGGCTGTAGAAGCACCAAGGTGTTTGTGTGTGTCCTCTTGTGTTTTGTGAGTGCAACACAGGCGTTCACACGTGTGTCTGCATCTGTATATGGATGTGTGTGTGCAAATCACTGCATGCGTTTGTGTCTGGCTGCGTTGTCCACCAACAGGGCAGCTGTTTGTTGTCTGTGCACATACGGCAGTCTGTGTTTTTCCCACTGAATTATTGATGAGTCTGTAATCTGCACGCAGGCCCTCATATTTCTTCCCCTATACCTCCTACCATCAGTTAGCCTCCTACCATCAGTTAGCCTCCTACCATCAGTTAGCCTCCTACCATCAGTTAGCCTCCTCCCATCAGTTAGCCTCCTACCATCAGTTAGCCTCCTACCATCAGTTAGCCTCCTCCCATCAGTTAGCCTCCTACCATCAGTTAGCCTCCTACCATCAGTTAGCCTCCTACCATCAGTTAGCCTCCTACCATCAGTTAGCCTCCTACCATCAGTTAGCCTCCTCCCATCAGTTAGCCTCCTACCATCAGTTAGCCTCCTACCATCAGTTAGCCTCCTACCATCAGTTAGCCTCCTACCATCAGTTAGCCTCCTCCCATCAGTTAGCCTCCTACCATCAGTTAGCCTCCTACCATCAGTTAGCCTCCTACCATCAGTTAGCCTCCTACCATCAGTTAGCCTCCTCCCATCAGTTAGCCTCCTACCATCAGTTAGCCTCCTACCATCAGTTAGCCTCCTCCCATCAGTTAGCCTCCTACCATCAGTTAGCCTCCTACCATCAGTTAGCCTCCTACCATCAGTTAGCCTCCTACCATCAGTTAGCCTCCTACCATCAGTTAGCCTCCTCCCAGCGCCGCTTACAGGAAAAACCAGTACGCTGCTGCTCTGACAAAGCACAGACGGCAGACCTTCCCCGGAAACTGAAAAAAACAAACAGTTTGAAATGAAAATAGCGCCACAGTTGAGCAAACATGAAGGATCAGTCTGTCCAGAAGGAAGTGGTTTCTTACCTTGTTGGGCAGTTCACCACGCCATGATGTACGCACACATTCACTTACTTCTTTTTGTGGCACAGTCTTTTAGAGATATCCTGAATCCTGGATTCTTTGGAGATGCCAGTCTTGGAGACTCCCGAGCCACTGGTAGCTTGTTTTGATGAGTTCATTTAATTCTCACCAGGAAATTGGCGCCAAAGGGTCCGACTCCATTCTGCTTCTTTAAGTGGTTAACCATCTGGTTAGGGTGTGAATGGTGCTTTCATGTACCAAAAAGTTAAGTTTGAGATACGTAGGTAGATCGTCCTTTTTTGCTCTACAGCTGTTCGATCAAGTGGTGACAAGCTTGTTCCTACACATTTTGAGAGCAAGTCTTCCGATTGTTGTTCATGAGGAAAGACAATGTCAAACAAATATAAAGTAGCCCAAATAGATAATAAAAGGTAACGGGAATTCTGTCTTTCAAAAGTCATACGTTGTCGATAAGTCGCCCTACCAGCGTATTTCTGCTAGAAAAAGGCGTTTAGTGAATTGTGTTGTATTTTTCTTTAGGTGCTCCGTGTGTTGACGTGTGAGGTTCACGGTTGAACTGGATCAGAGCGGTGTGATGTAGGCTTTTCAGCAGCCTGGAAAACATTCACAGGACATTTCAGCGTGTCCTCATGTGCTGGTTGTGTTACGCGTGAGGCCCGATGTCTTTTGAAGCCATCTTCACTATGTTCACATCTGCTTTCAACAACACAGCTCGGTTTTACATTCCTCACCTTGTTCCTAATGTTTGAGTCCTCTTCCTGACCTGCTGCACATATTTCATGCCTTGCTGTTTATAGCTGATGAGTGTGAGTATTGTTGTGGCAACGCTTCCTCAGGTCAAGTGTTTTGAGTCAGGCCCAAGTGGATTATTGTAATCTGCCTCGTTACCGACAACTGCTGTTTTCCGCCATAGTCCCAGCTATAGAGGATCCTTTTTAAAGTCGTTCCTCATGGATACATATCTGCCACTTCAGTGTGTGTGTGTGTGTGTAGACTCAGTGTGTTGGTAACAAGGGGAAGTGGTCTGCTTTGACTTCAGGTTTACACGCTCTGTTGTAGGATAATGGTTTCTCCAGAGGGCTTCAACACCACAGAGTCTGCATGTCTTGTAACACGTTTCTGTAAAAAGGGTGATAACAAAAATGACAGATGCGCTGAAGCTAATGATTTGTTTTATTTGCCATGTGTGCCCCATCCTGAGTAAGCAGGTTGTTTATCACACAGTTAGTCTACTTTTTATTTGTCAGACTGTAATCCAGAGTGGATTACAGTTCTGCTCAACTATTTTTAAAATCTGCAACTAAGGATTATTTTCATAATTTTATAATCTGCAAATGAACATCTTGATTTCAGTCGTATTATCTGCAAAATGTCTGAAGTGATTCATCGGCTATCAAAAGAGTTGCAGGTTAATTTTCTGTCTGAGGAATACTATTTTGAAGTGACTAAATGTTGCAGGTCTATTGTTAAGGCTATCATTTAAGCAACATTTCACTGTTGAGTTTGTTTCATTACTTTTTTGTTATGGAAAATTAAATATATTCAGGGTTACAGGTCTTGATTGGGGTCCAAATGTATTGCTCCAGACATTCTAGACCAAAGGATTCATTAATTCATTGAGGATTTCCTAAATGATTAGGTTTGATTACACTGGTTCAGCAGCCTGTTATGTCGACTAGACCACAACTACTGCTCTGCCCTCCTCTCTCCAAAGAATGTCTTCCTTGTGTCCAAACAAAGGAGTCAGACTTTCTTGTGTTTTAAGGAATGACATTTAAATCAGAATTTTTCCTCCAGTGTTCTCCCACCTGGATGTCCGTTGGTGTGTGTCCACCATTATTTCTTCCTTCCTCTCAAGTCATTTGTCATGGGGATGATGTGATATAGTATGTTTCCATCCATCTTGGTGTAAATATTGGACCACACACAGACACACACTGCAGAACACCTCAAGGGACCATTGAACATGAGAGTGTGCTGCCTGTGAGTGGGCAGGGAATTGGGACTCGGTGTGTGCATCGACACGCTGACTCTAAATCACTTTAGAGCAGACGGCTACAGGCTGCATGGCGATGGCTAGACGGAAGTGATCCGGCCACCCTTTCAATATCTCTTCAGCTTTAGAGTGATCAATAATATATCCAAACGAAAATATATATGTAAACCGTGCATACTCTCGTAAACACTCAATCATTTTAGTGCTCAGTAACTCAGGGGTTCACACTCTGGTTCGTATTGATAATGCAGTCTTATCTGTCTGTGTACACCCAGCTGAGCTTCAGGGGATGTCATTTGCGCTACATTAATTTTCTATAGCGTTGCATCAGCAGTGATTTTCCCTGTTGGTTTTATAGTTCCTCTGGATGGAATAGCCTTGTGTGTGCCAGGACACAGTCATTGTGGGTGCGTTCTGAGGCGGTGCATTGGAGTTTTTGTGCAAATGGAAATGACAGTCTAAAGAAAATACTTTAACTGATGAGAGATGATAAGCTTGTTACAGTTGCATCGCAGTAAACATCCAATCAGACACATACACCATTTACATTCAGTAAAAAAAGGAGGTCTATGAGCATTTTGTCTGAAATCTGATTCACACCACTGAGTGTGTGAACAGGATGGAAAATTAACACTATTTTACATTTGGCTCAAAGAGTGTGGCCATTTAGTTTGGCAGTTAACCAACGGCACTCTGGGAGGACTTTATTACGTAAGAATTGCATTTATTATGTCAGTTAAACAAAGACTGGCAAAATCCTTTCTTCATGATAACATATTGCAGTCCATGAACTCCAGATGCCAAAAACCTGTTTCTAAAGCCCAGTGTTTGTAAGCATTATAAGTTAAGTTAGTTTGATCACTACTAACACAATTGGTCAGAAAATGATATGAATAAAGTTTTCTTTGGGTTTTAAAAACGATTCTGATTCCTGCATGTTCATGTCCTGCAATGCCATCTGTTCATGTTCATCGATCAGACAAGTCTGAGCGAGGATAAGAGATAGAATGGAAGATCAGGCAGGATCTGGCGTCAGGTTTGCCCGCTCCCCCCTCCACCCCACAGATCAGATTCAGAGTCATCAGGCGTCTAATCCTGACAGTGTGCAAACCCAATCCCTCTCCCCTGACCTGGCCATGCAACTCTACACACCGGAGACCGGACCCTGGGCGTCTCGAAACGAGCTTGCGGCCACACAAACACCCACATATGCACACACAAATGCATTTCACTTGGATTACATATGAAATCCCCACTGAAATAAAACATAAAACCTCCTACACTCAAATGGAAATAGTTAAAACACGCTTCCTTTGGCTTGTTATTGAGTGTTGTTAAGATGAAACTCTTTTAGACAAGCACCACTTACAGTACAAGGAAGAGGTTTATGGTCAGGCCAAGCAATCTGCCACTGTAAAACCTCCTGCATGATGTGTTGCATAATGCTCCAGCTTGGTCAACATTTAGAAAAGCAATGAAAGACATTACAAGAATCTGTATAAGGACTTAGCTCATGCTCTTTCCTACTTTCAAGTCGAAAACAAATGACTGATGTCCAGGCTTTTTTATGACTTTGACTTAAAAGTAAACCTTTGACCAGATATTTCAGTTTGAATCACATTCCTATGCAATACCCATATGAGTTTAATTGCTGAGCTCACACTTCATTTAGAGCAGGGGTGGGGAACCTCTGGCCTCCGGGCCGTATAAGGGCCGCGAGACCATTCGGTATGGCCCTCGAGGTAATTTATAAACAGACGCAAAAAAGAAAAAAATTAAAGAAATCTAGACTGCAAAAGAATTAACCTGTTAAGCCCGAGAGACTCCGGTACCGGAGACCTCCTGCAACATCTTGCAGGAAACAGTGTCTGAGGGCATGTCATTTAATAAACTATGAATGTTTTATATCCATGTAACGGGAAGAAACTCATCTAACTGATCATTTAAAACAATTTGAAAACCCCACAATGCTAACGCTGAGCCTCTGAATTAGCAACGAGCGAAAAATGCTAACAGATGACTGCACCGAAATTCACTCACAAAACCTTATTATTTATCTTTGCTGCACATCCAACCCATCGTTTCACATCGTGAGGTGACACAGAATCGAAGGGTACCCTTCATTATCACTCAATTATACGAACTCTCGGAGATAATAACAAGAACAGACATCAAAACATATGGCGCTAGGTAGCTAAAAACGCTAACATGGCTCACCTGTGTCGTAGTCTGGTCAAAAGTGGTCTTCAATGGCATTAAAACAATAAAAACGCTGCTGAAGTTAATCCATAGGTTAATCAAATGTGTCTGTGTCCCTTTGAATGATTTCTGATAAACATGAGAAATAAATCTGCTTTTCCGTTTTCAGAAGTCAGAGCTACAGACAGCTTCACTCTGGTGCAAACCTGCATGCGCAAAGCCCCCGCCTTTTTGTTTTACCATGTGTGTGAGTGGGGAGATTCCCCTTCGATTCTATTGGCTCTAACGGTCAGAAAGAGATGTCAATCACAAAAATCGACCAATGGGTTCCAGAGAAACGGTAAAACCCCCATTTCCACCCAAATGACCCCAGAGGTGGAGTTTTTTTTGCTAAACCTCTCTAAAAAGGTCAAATGTCACTTGTTTTGCATCAATCTTGATACAGGGTACTTATTATATGTTGTACTTTGGATTCCTAAAGCTTTAGTCTACCTTACCATCATCCAAGGGTAGTTTTCACTGTAAGTAAAAAATAATTTTTGGACGGACACTATAATTTACAGTTTTTTACCATGTTCAATCTGAATTTTCTTTAAAATAAAAAAAAACATCTATATTGATTCTGACTTTCCTACATCCAACTCACAGGTTTATCATTACTTTGAGAAAAAAGATTATTAATTTAACCCTTTTAGAAGGGAAGATATGGTCATTTGTTCTGGGAATGTCATTTTCGAGCCTGACACCTGAAAAACAGGCTCAGGGCTAAACTGGTTAAACAAGCGAGTGCCTGTTTTTCCTGGCCAAGGTCAGGGTCCTTGAACACAACACGAGCTTAACGTGTCATCACGTGGTATATGTCTCGTCTGACGTTTTTGCGTGGCTGTGTCTTTAGTTCAAAACCCAGTGGCGATCTGTTCATCCGACATACTGATCATACAGTCAATAACTTTGTTGTTATTAGCATCTGGTTAGCTAGCTATGCTAACGAATACAAGAAGCTTTTTCTCCAACCAGTGAGGTAAAGGCACATCTTTATATGATCATTATAGTTATAAAAAAACAAGAGAATAAAGTAAACAGGTATAAAATACTATATGACGGTAACAAAAAGTTGTTATTAATAAACAGGAATACAGTTTGAAAGGGGAGTGATTTGTAAAATATCCATAAAGAAAAATAAAATCTGCTTACAGTTCTGTTTCATATGGATGTTGAGAGATGTATCCATAGATCTCTTAATGTTGCTCTCAAAGTGCACCAGATTGATGCTTTTAACTTCAACATTTAAAAAAAAAAATCTTCCCGGGGGAGCATGCCTCCGGACCCCCCTAGAGGAGGTTAGGTCCCCCCCCCCCCCACTTAAATCATGTCCACATGGATAGGATACTAAATACATTTGCACACATCTTGTGTCCATATCTTTCGGTTTTGGTGGTCATGCCACACCGTGCACGTGCATGAATGTGCGAGTCATGGTGAGATATCTGGATTTAAGAGGTTGTTTTTTCTTTGCACAGCATGAAAGAAAGGCCAAATTAATGGGCTGTGATTTTTGTCTTTTTAAGCAGAGGTCAATAATTTGTACGGCCCTCGGAGGTTGTTGAAAAAATTGAAATGGCCCTTGAGAGGAAAAAGGTTCCCCACCCCTGATTTAAAGCTATAGACATCACATCATTATCAGCTGTGAAAAGGTAGCAACGTCCCGTTACTCCTATCATTGATCATTTTGAGCTGTGGAACACGTTGTCTTTGTTTGTGATTTGGCTGGAGACTTGCTGGCAAGTTGACTCTCCCAAGAAGCAGCTGTTGTTCATCACTGGAAGCTGAAGTTTCTGATTTGAGACACTGACGTGGTTCTGCCTCAGTCTGTTGTTTTTCCTATTGCTTTATATGATGATTAGAGCAATTTTAGGCTAATTGTAGAAGTTTAGGCCCACACTTTAAGTTAACGACGGAGCCTCTAACTGAGGTTGTTTTGTAGAAGCCTTTTTTATGATGTTTAAATAACCAGCTCATCGAGGGCTTTACCTTCACCCCTCACCGATTAAAAGGTTTTAAAAGGTGAAGTTCAAGGCTGTTAAGATCTAGAAAAGTCTATTTACCACTGTACTGCTAGTCGCTTGGGTTAGACAGACTCTGCCACATTGTAAAATAAAAAGGGTTCTCATTCAAACTTTTATATTTTCACGTTAGGTCATATGTTTGGACAAATCTTATTGGGTTGAAGCTTCACGCTTTTCCTATGAAAAGAAACATTTATCTTACATATAAAATAAAATCTATTTAAAGAAGTAGAAAGTAACTTTTAATTACCTTTTGGAAATAGGAGAAGTGTGGGTTGGAGGTAAGACCCTGTTTTATAGATGTTTTTATATATTTGTTTAAAGATAAACGTAGTAATGCATGGATATAGAGACCTGCTTAGATGTGCCTTATAATGACTACAATGCATATTATCATTGTAGTTCAAATTGAATATACCCATTTGTATTTCCGTGTATTGAATATTGTGTTAACGGAAATGTGCGGTGGAACTTTGGCTAAGTTTGCCCTTATGCTTCCCTGGAGATCTTTTCAATGCCACTCAATTTAGGGTCAGCCTGAAGCAGCAATCACCTCCTTTCCTGGAGGCCAGGAGTTTAAGCACATGGATGCCTTTTCTCTTCCACTGAGCTGAATACTTAGACCGCTCTCCGAACAGGACATGGGTTAAGTAGGTTGGAGTTCCTCCTGGAGAGGAAACTCGACAAAGAAAGCTTTAGAGGAAGATCAGTGGAACATGCTGCCTCTCACCATGTCTTGTTTCATCTGTAGTTCACATTTAACCATCTCACCATCCACACAACTTTTCTTTAGTTGGAGGTATCTTGCTGAGCTCTTTTCAGGTTCCTGTTAACGTATCATGAAACATCACTTGTTTCATTATTATAACTTTCTATCAAAAACAATTCCTGAAATGTATTAATTTTTGCTAATTGATTAATTGACTGGTCTTTTAGCACTAAAATGAACAAGAATTGTAACTGATGGTGTATCTTTTAATGAGACCAGTGTTTAGGTAGGTAATGCTTTTATCACTCCCTTCTTTATACTGTTGTACCATTAAAAGTATGCTAAATTAGCTATTAGCAGTTCCTGTGTGCGATGTACCCATGGATGTACACACTACTTGCGATGGATTACGTTGATACTGAAGAAAACTTAAACACATACCATTTTTCATGCAGATGTAATTCATAGAATTGTTTCCCAATGGACACACTGATTTTAGAGATGTTTGTACTATGTAGCAGAGGTGTGACCAAGTCATTGTTTTGCAAGTCCGAGTCAAGTCTCAAGTCTTTGCGCTCAAGTCCGAGTCAAGTCTCAAGTCAGGATGGGCAAGTTCAAGTCAAGTCCAAGTCCTAAACTTTGACAAAACGAGTCTTAAACAAGTCATTAAGTGCTTTTCACCAAATGTAATGTAACCACCCCGCTCCTCCGCTCCCTTCACTGGCTTCCAGTAACTGCTAGAATCCACTTCAAAATAATGGTACTTGCGTACCATGCTGCGAATAGACCTGGCCCTTCCTACATCCAGGACATGGTTAAACCGTACACCCCAGCACGTGCACTACGCTCTGCATCAGCCAAACGACTCGCTGCACCCGCACTGCGAGGAGGACCCAAGTTCCCATCGGCAAAAACACGTGGGTTTGCTATCCTGGCTCCAAAATGGTGGAATGAGCTCCCCATTGACATCAGGACAGCAGAAAGCTTACACACCTTCCGGCGCAGACTGAAAACTCATCTCTTTCGACTCCACTTCGAGCGATAGAACTATTAACAAAGAACTGCTAACAGAGCACTTTTATACTAATAAAGGACTGGCTTATCTAAAGCCAGTTGAGTAGCACTTGAAATGTTTTGGCTCTATGAAACCTGATGTACTTTATGATTCTGTTTTCTTCAAGGATATGTTCCTGGTTGAATGTACTTACTGTAAGTCGCTTTGGATAAAAGCGTCAGCTAAATGTAATGTAATGACATCGATCAACAGAATAATACTTAATAATCAAACTGCTCTTTATTAGTCACATTCATAATTTAATAATCAATTTTCTCTCTGCTGGTAAAGTAACGTGTTTTTTTCGAATTTAAGAAGGATCAGTAAGGTAAGGCTACCGTGACGGTTTGATTCAGAAGGAGTTTAATGGATAGGATCCCTGATGTTAATCTATCTTTATGCAAGGGATAATGTACAACGAGGCGGGCTCTGGGGAAAGGAACACCTGAATCTAGATCCCTCTGCAGGTGGTAGGCTACTTTAAGTATATTTTGATGCTAATACTTTTGTACTTTTACTTGTAACATTTTGAATGCAGGACTTTTTATCGTAACCGAGTATTCCTAAACTCTGGTACTTTTACTCAAGTACAAGATCTGAACTTCTCCCACCTCTGACAATAAATCCTGGTTACCAAAAGAAAAAAACCTGCTCTGAAGGTTATTTTCATTTTACAAATCCTGCACTCAGCTTTGCTTTCTCCAGTATCATTGAAAAGCAGCCAGATGCTGCTTCTCTTTTCGGTTTTCGCTCATTTCTTGACTTTTTCCGACGCGCTTGCATTTAAATCCGTCTCCCCGTCGCTCTGTGCAGCTGGCCTGTACCACTACACCTGCTGTGCCCCCCACCCTTCTTTCACATAATGGTATGATCCTAGTGTGTCCTCGCATATGATTGGCCGCATGGTGGCCCAGCTAAATAAAGACCCGCCCCTGACTGCAAGGAATCTCAGCAAGAGTAGGAGCGGCTGGAGATTCTGCTTTCCCCGACGGGAGGCTGCTCTTCTAGCGGCAGCTCGCGATCGGCGTGTTGGAGACCTCTGAATTAAAGTATCAAGTCACCTCAAGTCAGAAGGCTCAAGTCCAAGTCAAGTCCCGAGTCATTGGTGTTCAAGTCCAAGTCGAGTCGCAAGTCTTTTGTGATTTTGTCGAGTCTCAAGTCATCAAATTGCTGACTCGAGTCTGACTCGAGTCCAAGTCATGTGACTCGAGTCCACACCTCTGCTATGTAGTATCACGTCAGTGTGAAATGGGTCTTACATTTGATAAAGTTCTTTCCTAGATTGGTGGCATCTTGCTGGATGGCTTGAACGTTAGAGAAGCTCTCTGTAGAGTAAGCTGTGAGCAGGAGACTGGAAAACGACCTTTCTACTCCAGTGGTGCAAAATAGAGATAATGAGAAGGTAAATCCCCCCATCTATCTGTGATTAAGGAATCAATCTACAATGGATTCAAAGATGAAAGGCACTGAAGAGGAGGGAAAGATGAGACTTTCTGTTTTTGGAAAATAGTTTCTCTAAGCTTTTGAAGAAGACATTTGATTCTGCTTGGGAGACGCTCGCGAGGCGCTCACAGTGAACATGAAAGGTGAGAAACGCCTAAAAGCCTCAGAGTGTTTGAGGATGTGGTGAGAGCCAGTAATACTGGAGCGTTTTGGTGTGTGATGACCTTAATGATTAAGGGCTTTCACAAAGATCACAGCAGCCACAAGCAAGAAGATGAGCCGTATTTGTTCCTCTCCTAGGTTTCTCATTTTAACACCCTAACTTACACCCGCACTGACACAACGACTGTCATCAGTCTGCATTGTGTTGATACTTGCCCGGTAGGCAGAATAACTGTTGCTCTTCTTTAGTCGTCATAACAACCCACAGAATACGTGAATATACAACCAACAGGTTAAAAACACTTTGTTGAGACAACTACGACAAAATCAAATCTGACAAAACCAAAGCAAGATAGATATGCTTAGAATAAGCGATGTGTTGTTGTGGCACTAGCAGGGGGTCCGCGGGGTCTTAAAAAGTATTAAAAGTTGATAAATCAATTTAGCGAAAATGAAGGTTATTAAAAAATATTAAACGGCATTTTTCAAGGTATTACATTTTGTAGCTTGTTTTCAATAAGTATATAAATGGTCCAAAGAGGTTGTATTCTACAGTCTGCCTGAATGTAATCATGGCGTAGGTGTGTAGTGTGATTCTGTGTAGTTTATTGATGGCATCCCGTTGGATTTGACGTCATCTGAACAGGACATCGCACGCTCACTGCTTGATAGCGCGAAGGTCCGTTTACGCCGGTTGCTAAGCAACATCGTTATGGGGAAATGCAAGTCTGCGTCCAAATGGTTGGAAGATAAGGAGGAAGGACAATCAATACTGTATATAGTCAATGTGAGGTGAAGTGTGTCGCCAAGGTAACAGGTTAAAACTTGAAGTGGCGATGAGGTCTTAAAATGTATGGAAAGGGTCTTAAAAGGTCTGACATTTGACTTCAGGATTCCTGCATACACCCTGACTAGAAGACAGATAAAGAAACAGATATACTATTAGTTTTTTATATGATGTCCAGTTTGTTTTATCTTCAGATGTGCTTCATATTAAATAGCTCAGATAGTCATCCTCCCTGAGTGGATGCCAGGCATCTGTTATTATGTATTGATCCGATGACCCACTTCACCAGGAAGGTATCATTTCCACTTTCCAGTAATGAAGATGGCACACTGTGTTGGAGGTCTTGGTTTTCTCTTCTGCCCTGACCTGGTTCCTGATGTACTCTTTGTTCTTTGTTTGGCCCTGTTTGCTACAGTTGCAACATGTCACATGTTCTGCCGCTTCCTAAATGTGACTTGCACTGCTGTTATTTATCTCTATGTTAGTAAACTGGATATCTCTGGGTCAGACCGTTAGTTAGATACAACAACAAAGTAGAATAAGCCATTAGGCTCCGGGAATTAGTCATTTTCACAGTTTTGGAGTGGACCAAAACAATATTATACAAAATAGTATTAGGAACTTATCTCATTTGGCAGATTCTTCTTATTTATTTTTGAAAGTTATGAACAATTTAAATGTCTGTCGTTAAAGCCATTTTTGCAGACAGGGTAATGATTTGAAAGCATTGGGGATACAAAAACTGTGAAATCTTTATGACTTAGTTACACATATCATGAGCACACATTAGTGTCTTGATATGTAGGCGTCTGGTGTGGGAAGTTGTGTCACATGAGCCAAAAGATTAAGTCTCAAGGTTCTCATGGTTTTTGTCTGGTTATGAATCCAGACCTACCTTACATTGGCCATGCAGTAGACTTAGAAGATTAAACCAGTTCCCTCTTTGAGTTCCTTTTTGTCCATGACCCTGTGAATGTCTTCTGACCCATTTTTGGGTTCCTAACAGCCGAGCAACACTGGTTCTTGTTTAGTTGTTTGTTTCCATAGAGCCTTGTGATCCTGTAAGTGTGTCACCCTTTGACTTACCAAAGCATCACACCCCTTTGAACTCTACATGAATGCAGGACTCAAATCCTGCAGAGAACTCTGTTAACTTTGGGTGTGACCTGGTTAGTTAATAAAAGATCCTTTGCATGACAAGTGCGCTAAATAGGACAGTTTGACATGTCGCACTGCGGGGTGGCTGGCGATAAAGATCAATGCAGCTGTTGCCCTGTTTCCGTGTGAACACGAAGACGTATGTGTGTGTGCCTGCTCCTGCACATTTGTTTGTCATGTGTTTTGCTCCGTTGGCAGCCAGTGGGAATGGCAGGTGTCATCCACGACTCCTTACAGTGAGGTTTTACGAGGTCTTTTGAACGTGTGAGGTTGCTGTTTTGCTGTCAGCAGCACGTTGTTACAATCCCTGACCCCGGCCTGCAAAGTCAGCCTCACTGAGCTCCAGATCTATTGTTGTAGGACTGTGTGTGTCGGTAGCTAAGCAGCAGTTGGCATGCAGCCACACCGAGCTCTGTGTCATGCAGAGTTAGAGGCCAGGAAGCTTAGTCAAACACTTAAAAGGATACACACGCCCATAACACAATTAGAAGCAAATTCCTCAGACAGTTTAATGATCAATCATTTGAAACACAAAACGCATGTTTCCCTTCAATGAAAGCCTCATTAAACCAATTGACATGGGTTGTTTCTCAAGTGAAAATAAGTATAGGTTGAAATACAAGATTGTAAATCTGTCACTCAAGTGTTTTCCTGCCTAGCTATAGAATTAAACATCATTCATCATGACTTTGATGGAAATCCCAGCCTGTGATGTTGAAGTGTAATGCTCACTATACTAACAGATGCGGTAGAGAGTATTGGCCTGTCGCAGCGAGGCAGGGTTCACGGCCTTGAAGCCACACCTGGTTCTGGAGAGGCTGCTGCTGTTTTTGTTGAGTTCTTGATAACAGTAGAGTTGCAATAGATTGATAATCCAGCAGTCTGGACTCTGAGGTGTTAGCAGGACACTCTCACTCAGATCTATTTTTCTTCAGTGTCTGGATCCATAGGTACAAATCCATTCCTGGCAGGTCACCCAACAGACGGTGCACATGTGAGCGTACAGAGGGGGTTTACATGTGTGTGTGTGTGTGTGTGTGTGTGTGTGTTGTGTGTGTGTGTGTGTGTGTGTGTGTGTGTGTGTGTGTGTGTGTGTGTGTGTGTGTGGTGTGTGTGTTGTGTGTGTGTGTGTGTGTGTGTGTGTTGGTGTGTGTGTGTGTGTGTGTGTGTGTGTGTGTGTGTGTGTGTGTGTGTGTGTGTGTGGTGTGTGTGTGTGTGTGTGTGTGTGTGTGTGTGTGTGTGTGTGTGTGTGTGTGTGTGTGTGTGTTGTGTGTGTGTGTGTGTGTGTGTGTGTGTGGGATTAACCTCTCGTGTCAGGGGAGCAGGTGGGGCTGAGGCTTACGTCCAGTTTTGCAGTTCGTACACACCCGTATTCACCTCCCCCTTCTTCCTGATCACTTTTCCAGATCCTCCATTTTGCTTTATGGCTGCAATCTAGTCTGTGCAATTTATTGAAATGTATTTGAAATTGCAATATATATAGCTGCTATACTTGCATTGCAGGAATCAAAAATACTTGTTCAAGGCTTAATATGCATTAAAATAAATAAAGTATTATGTAGTAATCTGCAGAGATATCCCAGCATACAAATCGTGATCGACAGACATACGAACACACATTTGTTTTGTATAGATCATGTTAAAAAAATCCACCCCAATATCTTGAATCATATTGCCAATTGCGATATCAGTCAAAAGACTGTGTGGTGCGCCCTTCCCCCACCCAGCATCAAACATCCCTCCTCCACTTCTACCTCAGAGAAAGCTCAAAATATTCACAACCACATTTACCATCTGATCGGAAACGTTACATATGTTGAACCTTGGTGTCTTTTCTGTCTATGTGAGATGAAGCTGTTTTAACTTCCATCTGTTTAAGACTCCTGTGGTTGGATACACTAAGAGCTATTCTTAACACAATCAACACTTAAGGTGAAAGATGCCATTTATAATTCTTTCTTCAAGTGTGAGGCCGTGAAGCAGCTCGTGTGATTAGAAGGATGTACGAGCTGGTACTTTTCCAGGTAATAGAAATCTAAATGTATGTTAAGTAATGCTGAGTCATGCTTAGTCTGACATTGTGTCTAAAATATTTACATGGAAGGCCTCTATGCTTTTCTCCCTCTCCGTCTAATGAGACTGTTTCGGCCTTCCTGCTCTTAAGAGTTTGAGATTCAAGCCCTTCATCATCAGAACACTTTACTTCCTATGCGTTATTCATGTGTGGCTTTAAATCCTCTTAGCAGAAAGGCACTCTGGGAATTGTAGGAGGAATATTGTCCCTCACATGAGAACTGTAAGTGAGGATGTTAATACTGTTCTGCTCTTTCTTGTGAGCCATATCGTAGCATATTAATCAGATTTCTTGTTGTCAAGTAAGCGGTAGAAACAGCAGCACATACAGGAAAAAGCCCATGAGTTGAACTTAATGCCATGAAGTCCTTAGCTTGTTGAAACAGGAAGTGCATCCTCTCATGCCTTCTTTTCTTGTCTCTACTTCTTGTTGCAATTTCCTGTGAATTTAGAAAGCTATGTGCGTGTTTTTGAATCATTCTCTGCAGTCAGCATTACAGACACCCACCTCACGCAGCATGAAGAATAACCCACATGTCCTCCTGACCTCAGTCGTGTCCCTGAGGCTTTGAAACATTGCAAACAAATCTTTGTTGGTGTGGGGGGTTTATTTAGCATTTGTACCTACTGAGCCGTAAGCAATTTGAAGCAAATCTAAATGAAGGCTTTGTATGGCTCAAATGGATCATTTAGTTTGTCTTTGTACCCTTCTACTGTGCTCTTGTCGCAACAAACTCCACATTGACCCGGGGAAGAGGTCAACAGATTTATGTCTACTGTCTTCTTCACACTTGTCAGTAAGAAGCTTTATTTGGAAGGTGTAGTGCATTATGACCCCATCACTTCACGTACAAACAGAATTAGTAAAGAGTATGGAGTAAAGAGCACACAAGTAGTTGCATCCTTGAGTCTATCATGTGTAACAGATCTGAACATGTCTAGGCTTTAAAGACTATGAGATGGGATTTTAGATGATCTTTTCCCCTGACTATACAGTAACACATTTGAGCTGGAGCCCCCTCCCTGGCATCCCTGCTGAACTAGCTTATTGATATGCACAAGGTGCCCTTTTCTTCATGCAGACCTGATACTCTTTAAATATTGCCTACATCAAAACGTGTACAGCTAGGACTACAAATGCAGAATGTACACACGGACAGATAGCCCCAAAAGCTAGCATGATTTGTGTTGTCATGAGAAACTGCGAACACTATCAAACAAACATCAACTGAAATACATGTCTTTATGAAAATCCTGAAAAAAATGTCCATCTTGCTTCTTCACGTAGAGCGTCTATATCTGATCAAATGTTTATGTTGATTGTCTTTTTGTCCCTCTGCAGGACGAGCGGTGCTGCGAGCGACGGACACATGAAGCATGAGAGGGTGGAGCTGAGGCTCAGCTGACCCTTCCCCTTCCTTCTCCTCCTCCTCTCCCCCACGTGCTCCATTCGATCAGCACCTCTCCCCCCCGCCCTTCCCCTCCTTTTCCCCTTCCTGAGTCCCTCACCCTGTTGGATCTCACCTCTCATCTCGCCTCCTCCTCTTCCTCCAATCAGCCGAGCCCAATGTACTCCCCGGAGCAGGAAAACATCTCCACCACCTCCTCCACCAAAGTGCCAGTGAAGTATGGAGAGCTCATTGTGCTGGGGTAAGCAACAAGACATCATTGCACATAATCATATTTACATCCAGAGCACACCTGGGAATTTATCTTGACTTACTATCGTACATTTTTGTTCTTAAGAATACGTCATCTGTGTGTATTGGCCCTGATGGTCTGTATTGGACATTGTAAGGTCTATGGATGATCTATGTGTTGATTGCAGGTTAGGTTATTTATCTCAGTCCCATCAGTGTTTCAATCAATCTCTGCTGGAAATGGTACCTACCCATGGATACTTTCTGGTTTGAGTTATTGTGTTGTGTATACTAAAGACAGTTGCTTTTGAAAAAACCAAATACACCTCCCGGCAATACATTTCTATTCTCTTAATCTACCTTTAGAAATCTTGAATCACAGACTCAAGGCACCATATTCCTTCCTGTTGGCAGGGTCATGGTATTATGCTGATTGTCACTGAAGGGATCCTACATGAAAGCATTGCAATGTTCCAAACACGACTGCATGTAATCCACTAAAAGTGTTGAAATATAGGCTTCTTAAAATGTTTTATGTGTTGCATGATTTATGTATTTTGCAGGCTTGTGAGACCTCAAGCATAATCAAGATGCATTAAGGTCATAAACATTACATTTCAATATAAATGTGTTTTCTTTAGGACACAGTAAAGCTGTAATTACAGTGGTGCAGATGCTGAAGACTAATTACAGAAATCATAGTTTGAGAACAATGGAAATTGTGTTGGCTAACGGTACGTCCACACAGCAGCTTTTCGAAAATCTTGGAGCTGGGCGTGTCTGAAAGCTTGGGGATTTCGCGACCAACAACCAATCACATGAATATCCCGCCCCCGACATACAAAGCAAAAAAAAACGGTTCTTCTCCACTATTTCTTTTAACATTTTGAACATTTATGAGATTAATGTCTATGGTGCTATTTTATGCTACATTCCATGCTGGCTAATGATACTGTCTATGCTTGCTAGCAACGAAGTAAACTAGCAACGAAGTAAACTGGATATAAAATCCCCAAACAAGCGAAAACCTACCAGTTTCACCCACTGCCTCTGCCACCTCCCCCCATGCCTGGTTCCTCCGGTTTGTATCCCGGTAAGTAAATAGGGACTGGTCATAAAGAACCGGGTGATTTGCTACCGCAATAACTAAGTTCTCCTCCATTTTTGTGGAATATAGAAATGAACTGCGGGTCTGGTTCTCCCAGCTTGCTAGCTTGGTTTGATTGGCTAGCGCTTGAACTGTCAGATTTGCATAAACGGATCTGATTGGCTGTCGCTTCCAGCTCAGCCTCAAAAGTTGAACATTGTTCAACTTTGGAATCCTGAACATCCTGGAAATCCTGGAAATCTTTGCCTCGCCCCCCCACAATGCAGTTCGGCGACAAGCGAGGGAAAGTGACGTCATCCCCATTCAAAGTTAATGGGCGGAGACGCGCTGGAAGCGGTGGACAAATCGCCAAAAGCTGCTGTGTGGACGGGCCGTAAGAGAAAAAGAGCCATTGTTCTGCTAAAGATCCCTGAGGGAATATATGGGAAGGATTTAGATCTTCTTTGATTTATCAATGAACTCGGTGACATCTTCCAAAAAGCTCAAAGACCTCTGAGAAGTTAGTCACAATATGTAAACAAATACAGTGCTCTAGGACAGTGCTCTGGTCAGGCCTCGGGACCCATTTTTTACTTTGTCAATAAATCGCGACCCAACATTTTGAACCACTCAAATCTATTCAACAAAATCGTGCTGTAATATATATACGCTTTTCAGCATACAATATTAATTAAAGTGAAGTACAGTGCATATATCCCTTATATCCCTTCACAGAACTAAAGTACGCTTTTAAAAATATCATATTTCATTATGTGTTCATTTGTATCTGAAGTTGTACCCATGGATGTATATAGAATAGTTCTACCGCAAAGTTATTCTCCGTGGGGACTTCCGGCAACAATCTTGATTCTGATTGGCCAGAAGACTCGAAAAAACATCAGCAAAGATGTTTTATTGAGAAGATGATCACTGACAGAAGTTTTCAAAACCGTTTATGGTCTCCGGTGCTTCCAGTCCAGTTCCAGTCCAACGCCTACTGCATGCACAGCGTTGAAATAAAAGTTTGACTTTTTCCCCAAAAACAAAAAATTCTATTTTTGCTATCTTCACTCACACATCCGCGACCCACAGAAACAATTGTCCAGTGGCACAGGGTCACGCCCTCGGTGACCTCACAGATAGGATTGATGAAGGATTGGATTGTTGGAGATTAAACACGCTTCTTGGAACAACACTATCTCTTCCTTCAGAGATTTGTTTTGACTCAAGTCCACATACTCAGCTGTAGGAAAAACCTCTCACCCCACCCTGCATTAGTAAGGAAGACATATAGCTGCACACACACATACACACACACTTTCTCCAATAACAACGGACAGTGAAGGACTTCCTTTATCTGTCTGTCTCCTGTGTATTCCCCAAAGGGCTATTCCACTCCCCTTCCCAGCCCACTTCACAGAGGAATGTAGATGTCGGAAAGACTCCAAACACTCATACACAACACACACACTTTCTTGTGCACGTACAACACACACACACACGTTTGCCCTGTCTCACACAGTTGGTTTCACAGCTGACTCACAGTTTGTTGTTCTGGGTTGTGCTGGAGCGACACTGTGGAAATGTTCCCTGGTGGAAAAAGGCAGCGAGCAGTAAACGCTGCCCCATGCCTTTACAAGGGAGAACCCCTGTTTCCCGCTTTGCTCTACTTTTTCCGCTCCTAGTTTTTAAATTCCAGGTCAGGTCACACTTTTTAAAAGGCCAGTTGGGCTGATTTCTGCTGGAGTCACACTGCTGCCAAGTTAAATGAGAACTAAAATATGCTTTACGTGTGTGGCCTCAGTGTGAGTTAAGCCCCGCCCTAACCCACATTACACATCAGTGTAAATTGAGAATGAACATGAAACCATTGGGAGTAAAATACTACAGAAACATACATAATGAGTGAAAGGTAAAGAGTCGTGTCACAGGTTAGATGACCATGTGCATTTAGGCTGACACTGTGATCATTGACTCACCCTGAGTGGATATGGATAATAGGACCTGGCTAACACTTGAATTGCAAAGAGCTAAACCACTGTTGTAGAGTCTAAACAAAGACAGTTCCCATAATACTGGATATGTTAATAACACCTCTTTTCATTTTGGCATTGAAATCTGTTTCCTTTGTAGTAATTATGTTTGCTTGGCCGGTTTTGATTTACTTAATAAAGGACACTTGTGCTACATTTTTTTGCTTTCATAACTGCATGGAGCTCCACCCTTCTGGTTCTCCAGCAGGCCGAAACAAGTGTCTGGATTTAATTGTGTGTGACTCCCGTGTGACCAAGAACAGGCTTGCAAAGGCAAATCCTAACAGAGAACCCCGTCAACACGTAGAGCAGTGTTGTGTCTGGCCTCCTCGCTAACCCCAGTTCAACATCACCATGTTTGAAGCCCAGTGATGCTAGCAGCCTGATCCGGAGGAATGCTGCGTTTCTCTGGGGACGGTCTGTTTACAGGCGGGGGGACTCAACATCCATGTGGCTTTTTAAACAACCGTGACGTCACTGGATACACTGCAGTCCCTTCAGATCCATCTCTGTCTGTCTGTATATGTGTGGAGCCTTTTTTCAAGAGGTGCCGTGTCCAATGCTCCAGCCTCACCCGGTTGCTTTTGTAGAATCTGTTATTTTCGAAAATGTTATACATTCACATATGGAGGATGCTCATTGAAATACATATTATCATCCTTTCACACCATATATTTAGTATTGGTATTCCTTTTTCTAGTTTATCTATAAGCTATTGAATTGAACTTTTTAACATAAAAAAGCTATTGAATCGCTTTCACACACACACACACACACACACACACACACACACACAGGTGACGTGTGTGGTTGGTCACTTATAGTGTCATGACAGTGGTGATTAATGTAGCATTAGCCCATTCTCACAGTTTTTTTGCCTCATAAAGTTGAAGCGTAACTAACTGCATTTATGGGTAGAGTCCAATTCGAAAGGTAATCTGTCCACGTCTGCCTTTCATGGGAGTATTTACGTTTCCATTGTACGACATGACTCCTCATTAGTGACGCTTCACAAACGAGATAACGGCATACACTCTGACGTTACAAGCCACAAACTAATTTATCCCTGTCTACACGGAAACACCGCAAACAGAGTTTCTGAAAATCTTTTGGAAAATATCAGTTTTCAGTCAAATGAAATGCTGACTGATTAGTGGATACAAAAGGCCAAAAAAAGCTACCTTTACGGAAATACCTGTGTAGGTGTGGACGAGGCCTCGGTCTAATACCCTTTGTAATGGTAACCTGTAAACACAGAGGTGCTCAGCCATAGCCAGTAATTACTCATAGCCTGTCTTTATGTTTTTATAGGTTTACTTTATAAGTGGTGTCTTGTTGCTGCACACTGAGCTTTAGTTTACTAGTGTTTGGAGGCAACACACACACACACACACACACACACACACACACACTTGTTGTGGGAATTGATGAATACAGTACACACACACTGACTTTTCCTAACTCTGGTCCTTCCTGACTCATTGTAGGAACAAACTGTGAATGCACACACACATTAAACGTTGGCCATTGTTGTGAGCGTATTTGGATACATGTATGTGCACTTATAATTAAACGTTACCCATGGGAATCTGGGTTTGAACTGCCAGCAAAACGTTGGGCTTTCTCCAGCAGACTGCCCTGCCCTCTCTCCGGATACGGGCTGAACTTCGCCATGGTTACACTCCTGCCATGGTTACTGTTCCCAAACGTTGCTGTGGTTGTGTTCTCTTCTCACCATGGTTACTCATAAACCCTCCGAGCGGCGTTTTGATCCCAACAGATCTGCTCTTAGAGACATTTCGCTGCAGGCTGGGCATCCTCAATGTAAAGGGTGGTTTCACTCCAAGATTCTGATTGGTCAAAGACACGCTCCAGCTGTGCAGCAGGAGTTTTTTTAAGTTAACTTCTTTGAAATGATCCTTTGCAGATATTACACAGTGTCTGCAGTCCTGGTTTAAGACGTTGAACCTTTTACGTCTGAATGAGATTACCTGCGACTGACTTTTTATTATTATTTCTTTTAAATAGCCTTTTTTCTGGCCATTTTGCTTTGTATTATAGATAAAGAATTGACAGATTTGAACAACAAGTGTAACCTGGGTTTGCTCACTGACTCATACCTGGAAAGGACAGCAAGAGTGTTTAAACCATTAGCTGCCTTAGAACATGTGCACTTTATTTCTCCATAGAGGGTTATTTAGTTGATTTATATACCTTGTTTTGCTTTTGTTAATCCCTTAATATTGTTGTAAACGACCTTCTAATAAGTTGAATATGCTATCTTTATTTGCGTGTGAACACTACCTTCTTGGCCTTTTCTGCTGTAATGAATCAGCTGCAGACAGGTCATTTTAAATCAGAAAAACACTTAAAGGTAGCTAGAGATGACAAATGTTTTCTCACGGACACAAACGGCACAGTCACGGTGCTCTCGGAGTCACAGAGGCTCCTTTCTGTTGGAGGGAACGCCTTGTTTATCCTCCTCAGCCATGCATCGGGATAAATGAGTTTCTTTGTGTGTTTATTTTTCAGTCTTTCTGGGGTTATTTTTGGAGGGCTTTGTTCTTTATGGAGACACGATGTACTTTTGTTTAAAATAAATGGCTTGTATTAAAAGTATAGGCTGCAGTGAGTGTGTGTAGGTGTGTGTTTACTAAATGTGTGTGTACGTGTACAGTATATATGTGTGCATATGGTCTTTGAGGCTTGGAGGGAGTGCACTAAAAGACCTCAAGTATTTTCCGCTATCACAGTTTTTTCAATGTATTATACGACTGCTCAGACTATAATGCCCTATTGTTTTTGTGTGTTTGTGCGCAGGTACAATGGCACTCTGCCTAACGGGGACCGAGGCCGACGTAAGAGCCGCTTTGCACTTGGTAAGAGACCGAAGGCAAACGGGGTGAAACCCAGCACAATTCACATCGCCTGCTCTCCACAGGCAGCCAAGGTGATCACACACACACACACACACACACACACACACGCTTTTGTGTTCATAAGACATGTAAAAAACATATAGAGTGATAAAGAAAATACATGCATTAGTTAGAAAACAGCATTCCTTTCTCCTCTAAAAAAACCAAACATCCTTGCAGGCGTAAGATTTTATTTGTGTGACAACATCAAATAAAACACACCCAGTTCAGTGAGTTTGGCCTGGGCTGCCGGACCAAAGGCTTTATTGAAATCCTGTTTGTTTATTGTCTGTGATATTAAAGCAACACACACACACACACACACACACACACACACACACACACACACACACCATCAATGAAAAGGAAAGGGGTTTGACAAAACTTCACTGAGTTGGCAGAAAAGGGAGAAAGAGCAGGTACACGGTCTGTGGAAGTTGAAAAGGTATTCGAACAATGGTTTTCACACGGCGTTTAACTATCGCACGCTGAGGGTTTATAAGGGAAACCAAAGTGAACGGTCCAGTGGAAGGTAACTGAGCGTTTTTTTAGCAAAAGCCTGGAAAGCACATGTCCGTATTTCCATCGTCAGTTATAGGGCCGCCCAGAAATCTGGTAAATAGTCCGGGCGTTGGACACACACTTACCATTTCTCACACACACAGTCGAGCCTTTTAGATGAGTCTTGAGAAGTGATAGTCCTCATTTGTTCTTTGGGTGGTCCTTACTAATTTTAAAGATGTTGAGGCTATGTTAGTGACTGCTGAACTTTTCCCCCACCCCACCACTATCTGTATCTATTGTTCTCTGCTAGGATCAGGGAACAGACGTTTCGTCATAAAGCATAATCAAGTTTAATCCTTGTTAATCCATTAAGGGTTTGCTTTGAGAGCATTTAAAAAGTCTTAACATGTGTCTCTTAATCTTCTCTGTATTCCTTCATTTTGTCCCATCAGGCCATAAGCAACAAAGACCAGCACAGCATCTCTTACACTCTCTCTCGAGTCCAGACGGTGGTGGTGGAGTACACACACGACAGCAATACAGACATGTACCAGGTAACAAGCCTCAGCTCCTACAACCAGTTAAAGTAAAGGATGGATTTGCATCAACAATTGACACAGATATGACGCATTTATATATTTTAGACCAGTGTGACTCCCTTCTATCCAGCCTGAGAATCACCATGTCTTTAATGGAGACATATGTTTATTTGCAGAATCAGAATTTTCTTGTACCGTTACAAATGTATGTGCATAAGTGTCAAGTAGATTTGTGTAGTAGTAATTGTCGTATTCATGGGTACATCGCAAACTTCTAATAGCTAATACTTATAACTTACTGCATACTTGTAATGGCCAATGTAAGCAAATCTAAGTGAGTGAGGGTTAGGGTTAACTCCTAACCCAACCCCTCCACTATACTTCCTGTACACTTTCCCCAAAACTCCTGAATTGTGGGAACTGTGGTTTAAAGCCTTAGCAGGGCTTGTGGGGTAGAATAGACCTAGATAATAACCTCAACATTATGAAACGTATTCACACCATCTCAACCTCCCCTCTGCAGATTGGTCGATCCACAGAGAGTCCGATAGACTTTGTAGTGACGGACACGGTGGCGGGCAGTCAGAGTAACGCAGACACGCAGTCGGTCCAGAGCACCATCTCCCGCTTCGCCTGCCGCATCATGTGCCAGCGCACGCCGCCTTTCACCGCACGCATCTACGCCGCCGGCTTCGACTCCTCCAAGAACATTTTCCTCGGGGTGAGCTGCGTTTCTTCTACACTTTTACGGAACTGCTCCTGTTGAGGTGTTTGGTTGCAAGTGCTGGGACAGTTGGCTCAAAATAAATGAAATATGAATGACATAAACATCAACATGTGTCCCCTCTTCTTCATGTCTCTTCTACATCAACATGTGTCCCCTCTTCTTCATGTCTCTTCTACATCAACATGTGTCCCCTCTGTGGAAAGAGACTCTGAAAGTTTCAGGAACAAAGATTCTCTCACTTTTTGTCCTGATCCATTTCTATAAAAACCTGTCTGAAAATGAGCTGATCAGATTTTGGCCACTTTATGATGTCATAACGATGTGTTGTCTTGTGTAACCATTAGCCAATCAGCAACCAAGGTAACCCCCCCCCCCCCCCCACCTTATCACCTGAATCTCCTCCTAGAGCACCATTGAGTTCTTTGTAACCAAATCTCTCTCAGAGGGGCGTGGGGAGGGGCTCCTTATTTTCATCTACAGTAACAGACAGAGAATCAGCACTTTGGAAACAGGGCTGGAACAGAGGGGATTATGGGTAATGCTGCAATGATCTGTTTGGTGTTTGGAGCCAAACACTTCAGAGACATGTTTTGAATATATCTGACACCTATAATATATTGATGAGAAACAGTTTAATAGGGGACCTTTAACAATAACCCTCCTATATATTTGCCCCCCTCAGGAGAAGGCCGCTAAATGGAAGACCCCTGATGCTCAAATGGACGGCCTCACGACAAACGGCGTGCTGGTGATGCACCCCCGAAACGGCTTCACCCAGGACTCCAAACCCGGCGTCTGGAGGGAGATCTCGGTCTGCGGAAACGTCTTCACGCTGCGGGAGACTCGCTCAGCACAGCAGCGGGGGAAAATAGTGAGAAGATGCAAAACATGTAGCGCCACATTCACTCAGCACTGAAATTCAATTGCTTCCACAGTCGGGGGGTTTTCACGGAGCATTCTGAGATCAGCATTTATAAAGGATTGCTGCTTTTGGAAAGGACTTGCACTTGTAGGTTCTCTTAATAATGATTTACACACAAAAGAGGCGGGACAGCAGCTGATAGGCCACAATTAGTGATTTAATCTTCCACTTGAGGGCGGCCAAAACTACTTTTGAACTCCTCATGAGCATTTATCTCACACTCACTCTGGTAGCAGCTCTGTCTCTGGCGGGGTGGGGGGGGTTCAGTCAGAGCTTAACACCACTGCGAGGTTATCGGGATGCCGTCCCCATGGCAACAGGTTGGGCTGTCAGCGCTGTGTGTAACAGGACCGTGTAAGGGGATCCTCCAACTGACGTCAGCGCCTCTCAGCCAATCAAAACACACACACTTTGTCAGCGTGGCCACCTGTGGCGTTGGTCTGATTGCTCTCTGTTTGTTGGTGGTGTGATTTCTCTACCTCTCCTCACTCACAACCAACACATCGTCAACCACAGCGCAGTCAGCAGTTCCCACATGAATCCCCCGTCTCTTTATCTGGGGTCCCAGCTGTTCTCAAGCCTCTGCAGCGCCACATTAACAGCTCTGTTATCGGCTCCTGCTCACTGTGCATTATCCAGCACTACAGGAAGCACTCGTTACTGATGCACAGCTGATTCACAATTCAGATAGTCGGCTGTGGGAAAGCACCGAGTTTGATTATGTTCGGTGACAGAACATGATGGGCTATAATTGTCATGCTGAATGCACACGGGAGAGAAGTCCATTAAGTCTTTAATCATGCAGGGCGATGGTAGGGCTCTCCTGCGCTGTGCTGAGTCATTTCTATCATTACATTTATTTTACATTTTAAATACCAATGAGAGGTTTTTTTGGATTTGCATTTTTCCAGTCGTTTAAGCCTGGCACTTCTGCACAGCTGCAGATAAAGACAGGCCACTATTACCTATTCATATCAGTAATAGACTCTTTGTATAAATAGATTCCAGTGGTTGTGTGATCGAAACATTTCCAATAACTTCAGAGTGTTGAAATTGCAAAACAAAATATGTTATTATTTACAACATTCACAAATGGTTTATTTAACTAAATGATCTGCTTTTATCTATTTTATTGTATTTATATCTATATTATATCTATATTATCTATACTGTCAAAAACAACATTTGTACTGCAGTAAAAAACATTCTGCTCTCCTGCATGCACTTTTGCACATGCAAAACATTTCAGTTGGGGTTTAACCACGTACAGGCATTTTACAGGGGGTCCGTGGGGTCTTAAAAAGTATTAAACGGCATCTTCCAAGGTATTACATTTCGTAGCTTGTTTTCAATAAGTATATAAAGTGTCCAAAGAGGTTGTATTCTACAGTGTGCCTGAATGTAATCATTGCGTAGGTGTGTAGTGTGATTCTGTGTAGTTTATTGATGGCATCCCGTTGGGTTTGACGTCATCTGAACAGGACATCGCACGCTCACTGCTTGATAGCGCGTGAAGGCCCGTTTACGCCGGTTGTTAAACAACATCGTTATGGGGAAATGCAAGTTTGCGTCCAAATGGTTGGAAGATAAGGAGGAAGGACAATCAATACTGTATATAGTCAATGTGAGGTGAAGTGTGTCGCCAAGGTAACCGGTTAAAACTCAAAATGGCGATGAGGTCTTAAAATGTATGGAAAGGGTCTTAAAAAAGGTCTTAAAAGGTTTTACATTTGACTTCAGGATTCCTGCATATACCCTGTTTTAGAGAAACCCCTTTCAGCTCTGTAATGTAGAGTATTGCCCCCCCCCCTCCCCTCACAGCTCTCTAAATGGGATAACTGCCCTGCATTAGTGAAGGTGAACAGCTGAAGGACTTGCTGATTGAATGAGGGTGGAAAAAAGTCATCTCAGCCAGTTTGCCAAAAAGCTGTGTGTGTGTGTGTGTGTGTGTGTGTGTGTGTGTGTGTGTGTGTGTGTGTGTGTGTGTGTGTGTGTGTGTGTGTGTGTGTGTGTGTGTGTGTGTGTGTGTGTGTGTGTGTGTGTGTGTGTGTGTGTGTGTGTGTGTGTGTGTGTGTGTGTGTGTGTGTGTGTGTGTGTGTGTGTGTGTGTGTGTGTGTGTGTGTGTGTGTGTGTGTGTGTGTGTGTGTGTGTGTGTTGGTACCTAAAGTGTTCAGTCGCATGAATTTACGATTTCAAAATCAATGGTTTGTACTCAGACCTGTCCTTAGATTGTTTGTATTTTTAAGCTCCATCATTAGCTGAGCATGAATCCGGCAGAAATACATTTTTGAGGTTAAAAGAAATATCATTTGTGTTATTTATTACAAAGCCGTAAACACCAGGCGATTTTTTTTATAAATGAAGTGAAGATAAATAATGTGCGGCAGGTTGGTTTGTGGACAGCTGCTCGCCCTTCTGCAGTCGGACACAAGGTTGAAGCCAGTTTTTATAGGAATGCCTTACAGTGCAGTACAAACACACACACACACACTTTTTCAGTGAGCCTGCTGTGGAAGTATAATAAATGAGGAAAGTGTCTGAACCCCTGCTGTTTTTGTGTTGATAAATGATTGCTTTGTGTCTAATTAAATCATAACTGGGTCCAGGGTGAGGGTGTCGATATTAACATGGATCGAATCTACCAGCGACGTTAACATCATTACAATTTGAGTGTTAAAACTTCACTGATCAGACAAATAGTTGCTTTCGTTGACGTGTCGGTGGGTTGATGATTAGAGAAGAATGTGACCGTACGTTTCTCGATCGAAATGGGATAAATGTAACAGTGTTCCTCAAACTTTTACGCATTTTGGTTAAGTAGCTTGTCGGCCTAGGAGTGTTTTTCTCTGGGCCGATATTAATGTGTGTGTCACTGCATCAGTGCGTCACATGAAGAGCACACATCAGCAAACCTTCCAGCCACAAATTAAGGTTAAAAGCTGTCAGCGGGAGCGTTGTGTGTTGTGCTGCGCCCTCAGAAATGTGTTGGACACACAGTGACCTCAGCACCAGCGTTAGAACAAGTGATCTCACCAAAATGCCCAGGAGCTGCCCCCCCTCCTCCACTCTGTCTCCATCCTTTCATTCCCCCCCCTCCTGTTATGTAAACATGTGTCTGATCCCCCCCACCCATGTCGTTATTCTTTCAGTTTCCTCCTGTCATGTCATGTTGCCTCCAGCTGTGGCCCCGCCTCTTCTCTAAATCTCACAGCTGTCTGAGGGAGAAATACGTGTGTTACACTGCCACCTACTGCGCTCAGACAAATACTGCAATATATAAATCCATGTATTCTCTAAACTGCTTATATGAGTATCAAGGGGGGCTGGAGCCTCTCCCAGCATGCAATGGCTGAGAGGTGTGATGGGATCACACCAACCCCCAGCAAGTGCGCCGGACGTTGAAGCAAATGTTCATAGTGGCCAAACGGCAGTACTGCAACATCTGTGTCAGTCTGTGACGTCATTGGGCCCAAACATACTTTTTCCTATTGATTGACATTGGGATAGAGACGTCTGTAAATCGGCGGATTATTTTATAGTCATTAGGGTCTAAAGGCGCTACGTTTTCACTCTCCATTCATCTAACTGAGCCGAGAGCGGGATATCGGAGGTATCCAGTGAAGATGGTACTATGAATGTTTTACTTAGCTTTGGGAACATTTCATAACCCAAAAGTCAAACAAAAAATATTCCGCTTACGTGTTTGTGTGTTTCTCTCGCTCACCCTTGTCTCGTCTCGTCTCTGTGCTGCAGGTGGAGACGGAGAGTCAGGAGCTGGTGGACGGCTCCCTCATCGACCTCTGCGGCGCCACCCTGCTCTGGCGCACGGCCGAGGGCCTGGCGCGCACCCCCACCCTCAAACACCTGGAGGCGCTGCGGCAGGAGATCAACGCGGCGCGCCCGCAGTGTCCCGTGGGCTTCAACACGCTCGCCTTCCCCTCCATGCGGCGCAAGGACACGCCGGACGAGAAGCAGCCCTGGGTGTACCTGCAGTGCGGCCACGTGCATGGATTCCACAACTGGGGGAACCACCGCGAGGAGAGGGAGGGCCGGCAGAGGGAGTGCCCCATGTGCCGCGCCAAAGGGCCGTACGTGCCGCTGTGGCTGGGCTGCGAGGCGGGCTTCTACGTGGACGCCGCCCCCCCCACACACGCCTTCAACCCCTGCGGCCATGTCTGCTCGGATAAGACGGCGGCCTTCTGGAGCCAGATCCCGCTGCCGCACGGCACACACACCTTCCACGCCGCCTGTCCCTTCTGCGCCCAGCAGCTGAGCGGGGAGCAGGGCTTCGTCAGACTGATCTTCCAGGGGCCCCTCGACTAGCGGCCCCTCGACTAGCTGCCCTGCATCCTTCGGGTGAGGTGGAGGGGGGAGTTTTTTCTGTTAAAGACCCTGCAAAGGAAACGGGGAGCGACACAGATTTAGTTTCCCTCTACAATACAAACTTTTTTCTGGACCTTTTGTCTCTTTCTCATTTTTAAGTGACCTTTGTATTGCTTTTACATGAATGACAACAAAGATTTCTATATTTTCATGTGAAACCAGAGACACAAAAACCAAACAGAGAACACTGCTGGGTAAACGTTTTGTTTGTTTCTCGGAAAGAACTTCCAACAACAGTATTTTTCTAAATCACGAAGACACTGTAGTGCAAGCTCACGGTTTCTATTCACGTTTATTGTTGCAATATGCATCTGTGTACATCTCTTAAAGCTAATTTAAACAAAGACGTTTATTTATGGCCCAGGAACCATCGCTTCATCCTTTAACTGTCAGATATGCCTAACTTCAAAACTATTTAGCATTTTCATTTGAAATACAGTTTATTGTTAGTCAGATGTAAAGTCTAGATGTGTTCTGAGGGTCCGTCTGTCCTCAGATCTGTTTGTCGTATTTATACACCCCGTCCTCTGGCGTGCTCTCACCTGTTTACCCTTCAGCTTCAACTTCTCGCCTTTTCACATTCAAAGCAATAGATCTGGAAACCTCCCAAAGCATTATGGGAAACTGAGTCTTCTTGGTGTCTGGGTAACTCTCAGGCAGCCTCAATGGAGAGCTCCCGCCCTTTAAAGTCTGACTGACACTTTTATATGTGCGTGATCTTTTCTGATCAGAGAATAGCCATGATACCGCAGCTATGTAGCTACCACACACACACACACACACTCTGTATCTCTCTCACACACACACACACACACACACTCTGTATCTCTCACACACACACACTCTGTATCTCTCACACACACACACACTCTGTATCTCTCTCACACACACACACACACACTCTGTATCTCTCACACACACACACACACACACACACACACACACACACACACTCTGTATCTCTCACACACACACACTCTGTATCTCTCACACACACAGTATATATCTCTCACACACACAGTATATATCTCTCTCACACACACACACACTCTATATCTCACACACACACACACAGTATATATCTCTCACACACACACAGTATATATCTCTCACACACACACAGTATATATCTCTCACACACACAGTATATATCTCTCACACACACACAGTATATATCTCTCACACACACACACACACACACACACAGTATATATCTCTCACACACACACACTCTGTATCTCTCACACACACACACACACACACACACACACACACACACATATTGTATCTCTCACACACACACACTCTGTATCTCTCACACACACACACACACACACACACACACACACACACTCTGTATCTCTCACACACACACACACACACACACACACACACTCTCTCTCACACATACACACACACACACATACTCACACACACACACACACACACACACACACACACACACACACACACACACACTCTCTCTCACACACACACACACATACTCACACACACACACACACACACACACACACACACACACA
>NW_022989931.1:389174-476674 GCF_902827175.1 Gymnodraco acuticeps | reverse complement strand
ACGTCCTTTTAGTGAATTTTGTATTAATTTACAAAACGAACTGCATCCCACTGCTGCGCAAAAACCCTCGTGAGATTTTCCAATCACTACGTCAATATTATAATAACTATATCAACATTTAAATAAGTATATCAATATTGTGAATGTCAGTGGCAAACTAACTTTGGGCGTAGGGCCCTTCTTGAATGTGTCACTTGTTTAAACTTGTAATAACATCTAAACTTTTAAAGCCAAAATTAACCAGAAGTCCTTTAAGAGCTCCGACAATGTAAGAAGATCATATGATGAGGATGAGGATGAGGATGAGGATGAGGATAGAAAGTGAGCCTGAGCTGCTGCATGGACCTGTGGTTAGATTGTTATTCCTACTACTGACACCGAATGTATAAATAAACAGATATATGAAGTAGTGTAACCCCTCCAACTACCTCTACCAAGAGAGACTAAAACATGTTTGCAGAGACAGTCCTGATAGTTTGCACTTCATGTGAAAGCGCACGCACACACACACACACACACACACACACACACACACACACACACACACACACACACACATTGACAGGTGTTTGGAAGTGACTCTGAAGTTTCTACAGTACGAGTGGGGGTCTTGTTCTGGATGCTGTGTGTGTGTGTGTGTGTGTGTGTGTGTGTGTGTGTGTGTGTGTGATTGTAATTTATGTGTTCATGATGATCGTATGTGTGCAAGTTTTCATTTCTTATTCCAACACACACTATAATTGCATCACCCCAGTCTGCAACACTCTTAGTCACCTCAGGGAGAAAACAACCTGTGTCACACACACACACACACACACACACTGCTGAGGTCTTTTGAGGATACCTCATGAGTGAAATTGGCGTGTCTCTTCGCCCAGTTGTTTTTTGCGTCGCTCTGATACTTTGTGTTTCTCGCTGTGGATAAAGTGTGTGAGTAAGGGCTTCACTCTGTAATCTTAACTCTGTTTTTCTACACAAACACACACATCTGTCGTCCACTCCGCTCTTCCTCTTCGTCTTGTTCTTCTCCTCCTGTCCAGAGTCTCCTTGTGCTTGTAAAAGCGAAAGCAAAGAATGTTTCCAGCAAACACTTTTTTGTAACAACTTTAAACAATAAAGTGGAAAGAAAAGTGACACGTGGCTTTGTGTACTGGATTATCATTTCAAAAACTAACAAAATCTTTGTTTTGCAGCTTGGAAACAAAGAGAGATAACAAGGGGGTCATTTATTAATATTACTACTAATTATACAATAGCAATAAAACCATAAGATTTAAATTCTAGTGTTTGTTTTTTACAGCGGACTGAGGGAATTGAATAAGAATTAAATGACATGTTTAATTAAATGAAAGTCTGGTGATATTCAGTCAAGTGTTCAAGTATTTAAATCCTTAAATTAAATGTAAAATGAGTCATAATTTTAATACTAATTGAACATTACATTTTTATATTTGTGTTTTTTATTTTTTATGATATGTTTCTAGTTATTTATCATGTGTTTAATTATTGTTTTATTATTGTACTCCCATTGTGTTATTTAATATTGTAGTTATTTCCTGTACAGCACTTTGGTCAACTGAAGGTTGTTTTAAATGTGCTATATAAATAAATAAAGATTGAGATTGATAATAATTGTTATATAGGGGAAAACCATAATTTATCTGTTATCTAATTAATTTATCTAATTAAATCTGGTTGCTGTCAGTATTATTTATTTGTTCTGAAATTACAATCAAACCCCCAATCTGCATTGTTTGCATCAGCCATTGATTATTGAAGAGAATGTGAAGCTTCATGATTTTTAAATAAAAACATTCTGGCAGAGACTCCAACCTAGAGACTGTTGCTTTCTAAACTGCTCATTTGAAGTTGCTGTCCAAAGGTATAGATCTTAAACAAATATTTCTTTAAAATAAACTTAACAATGAGCACCATCTTCAGTAAAACGATCTTCAATGAGCTGCGTCGGGAGGGGACGCTGTGCGACGCTGTGATCCGAGTGGAGGACGTTGGCTTCAGAGTCCACAGGATCGTCCTCTGCAACAGCAGCACCTTCTTCAGGTGAGCTGCTCAAAGTTTTATTAAGGATTCACATCAAGTGTGTCTTCATGTCACACAGAGCAACAGCTACAGGCGGCTTTAAAGGCACCCTGTGGAGGTTTCTGACCACTAAGAGAGCTGTGGAGCAATGTTTAAAAGGACAAGAAAATCTGCTTTTTAAATGTTCTTGGGGGAGATTTGTTGGCATTCACTACATGTTCGTGAGAAACATGTCAAAAGTCTTAATGAATATCTGAAAAGTTGTCACGACCTTAACACAAACTGGAGAACCCAAATGCACGACCCAGAGACAGTCTTGAATGCAGTAAAACATTTCCATTTAATTTCCAAGAAAACAGAAAATCCCTCTTAACAGAGTAGGTACTGGATTTAACATAAAGTGCTCACAAGGCTGTGGCTCAGTGGATAGTGTGATGGACTTGGAATCAGGGGATAGCAAGTTCGAGTCCCACTGCAGTCAGCATGTCGTTGTGTCCCTGCAAGACACTTCACCCCAAATGGCTCCTGTGGGGATTGTCCGCAGTACTGAATGTATGTAAGTCGCTTTGGATAAAAGCGTCTAACAAATGACATGTAATGTAACAAAGAGGAAAAAACAAGCCTTAGGAAAGGAGAATTTAAGATGAACTTAAGCTTCCAAAAAACATAACAAAACCTGACTAGACTGGAAAAGATCCTTTCTTAGTTGAAGCTTGGCACGACGACCATTCAGAGAAACAAACAAGACGAACTGACACAGGACAGGGGAGAGACAGGACTATTTAAACATGAGGTGAGTGGGAACAGGTGGAAACAAGCAGGGGCGGGGCAGACGCTGACTAGGGCGGGAAGAACACACAAGGGGAGGAAGAAACAGGGCCTGAAATGAAAGACAAGAGGTAAGTACAAAATAAAACAGGAAATGACAGACAAAATACAAAACCAACACATTTGACGAGACACAACAAAAGTGCCTTTAAAAAGTTTAAAAACGAAGATTCCACAGATTGAAGGATTGGTCAAAACCATCATAGCCAGTTTATACTGCAGGTCTTGGGGAGCAATACTGCATATTTGGAAAAAGTAAAAAAGTGATATTGCTCAAGAAAAAGCTTTGTTATGTCTGATGAAGGTCATATGTACAGCTTGGTGATATAAGAACAACATCATCACAATATAGCTGATTTTGCAGAGCTGACTATTGGTGCTTTTACTCAATTTGAACGCAATTCTTGATAAATAATCATCAGTATTGTGGATGTATTGACTAAGTGTGAAAAGAGAAAGAGTTGGAACAGTCTAGTAGGATTAGAAAATGACATCACATTACTGTAACAAAGCATTTAAAATGATGTACCACAATTACGATTTTTTTTTTGTAGACGGTCGTAGTCTCATAATATATGATCCGATGTATATCAACATATCGCCCCAGGACTACTGAGACCTCACCTGAGTCTGGTAAAAGACTACAAGTATGAAAATGAAACATTTCTGGAGGTGTATCGTTAAAAAAAAATTGAACTAACCCTATACCTCAGTAGCCAGCTTCTCATTTCTGCTGTAGAGGCTTGAGGGTATACGTTACAATTACAAGACTCCCATATCTCCTACTGTCTGATGCATTTTGGGTAAGGCAGGCACCAGATTGTGTTAATAAAGAAGAATGTGTGGTATAAGAAAATACATTATCTCTGGTTCTGTTGATCTATTTGATGTTTAAAATATTTTTTAGTGGCCAATTTTGCCCGTATTGTACATAGGACAGATGGATTGAAAGGAGAAAGTCAAACTTGTTTCTGCTGCAGTTAGAACTCAGCCTGAGTACATGAGCTTCAATTTTTTTAACCGTCACTCACAATGTTATAGAGTGTAATGCTACAATTCGAGGAACTCTTAAAATGCAGGTTTGAGTTAAAATTGTAGGAGTTTGACAGAAAGACCCTGTTGAACCTCTTGTTCCTGTGACCTCTGGTCCCACAGAGAACTCTTCTGCAATTTATCTGGACCATCGGAGCATCAGGTCTTCAGCTTCTCACAGGTCTCCCCCATCACCATGAGCCTCATCCTGGACTTCATCTACACCGGCTCCATGGTGGTGACGGAGGAGAACGTTCTGGAGCTGTTGGCCGGAGCAGAGAGCTTCTCCGTCGGGGGCGTCATGAAGGCCTGCTGCCTCTTCCTGGAGCAGAGACTCAACACCAAGAACTGCGTCCACATCTGGATGGTGGCGGAGTTCCACACATGTCCCAAGCTGAGGCAGAAGGCCTACCTGTTCGTGCTGCATCACTTTAAGGAGGTGGCGGGCTTCTCTGTGAAGTTCCTGCAGCTCTCCGTGCAGCAGCTGGCAGATCTCATCGAGCAGGACGAGCTGAATGTGAAGCAGGAGAGCATCGTGTTCGAGGCGGTGCAGCGCTGGATCAACTATGCCCCGCAGGAACGCCAGGGTCACATGGCCGCGCTGCTGAGCAAGGTATCTGAAAGCACCACGTGAACTGCTGCTGGTTTACTTTATTTATTAACTATTTAAGCAGTGTTCAGGTAGGCTACTTGTACTTTTACTACAGATACATTGGCGCCCCCCGAAAAGGACTCAAAGTCTGAACTGTTGACATCTGACATGCTAGTGTTTTTTTTTCAATTTTTTTTATTCGAACTCAAAGGCTTACTTGTCATGTGCACAACAGCTATAGTGGCAGTTAAAATCCTAAGTCATTCTAAGTCACTACATTATACTTAAGCTTTAAAGGGCCCATGTCATGCTTTTCCGGTTATTACCTGTCCCCTTGTGTGTTGTGAAGCTTTTTCTGCATGTAAACGGTCTGCAGAGTCACAAACCCTCAAAGTATACCCTGTAGCGAGTAAAACTCTAACACAGAGAAGACCTGTCTGTGCTGCCCCAGAACGCCTCGTTGGAGATCTCTCTTTTTCCATTTGTGTCTTCCCGAGTAAAGTGACGTAACCATACCCAGGTCCAAATGGACCAATCCGTGGAGCTCCTTACACACACACACTCACTCAGCCTTACACCAGTAATCCAGCTCACACTGTCCGCTCCTCAAGCCTCAAAGGGCGGAGCAGCGAGCCCAGCAACGTCCCGCCAAAACGGCACCCAGACCCCATGCAGCATTCTCATCTGTTTGTCATTACTGGTCTTTTCCGGGTTGCTAACAAACGCCATTGTAACACATAAACACACATCAGAGCACAGTGGGCTCATAGGGAGTGGGGGGGGGGGCAGGAGCTCCAACAAGCTCCAACAAGCTCCACACATACTATACAGACAGAGATGCTGTATGAGAAGCCAATGTGATTTTGGAACATTGAACAATGTAAATCTATTCTAGTAGACCTCAACAATGGAATTATGATCAGTAGAAATGGCCATGACATGGGACCTTTAAGATTCCTGACAACAATTATTCGAAGTGTCCCAGGTTTAAGGTAAACAGGCCCAAATGTAACGCAGCCTGACTTCCGTCTGAAAATACAAATGTGTACTTAGAGAATACCAAAACAAAAAAAGGTGCATTTCTTTCTCGGTTTTGCTCATCTTTCATTTCAGAAAGCTTACAAAAGACTGTGAACATGTCTGGTAATCATATTACTAGTGCTTGTATGGCAAGATAACAAGGTAATCACGAGAATAGCTACTGCGATAGAAACAGAATTGCCAAATCAAGTGGATTTCATTTGAAAATGTTATACCATCTTATTGGCCAGCCCTAGGCCACAATTTCTGATAGTTGTGTATCAGGACAGTTTAGAGTAGATGAATGACTTAAAACATCAATACCTATTATTATTATTATTATTATTTGTATGTATTTATCTTTTCATATGTCTATTTTATTATTATTATTTGTATTGATCTCTTTTTGTTCTTTTCTTATGTTGGCTATGTAGATACAGCTAAAGGAAAATGGAAAAACTGTTGACCACAATGTAATAATAATAAAACTGAATCTGAAAACATCAATACCTATTGAAGTGTCTGCAAATAATGATTGGTTTAAAAACTCCTTATTAGTTAAATCCTCCTTGTTTTCCCGATCTAGGTGCGCCTGCTGTCAATGTCCAGTAGTTACCTGGTAGAAACTGTGATTAACAACAACCTGGTGAGGAAGTGTGTGTCGTGCATGACCTTGGTGATCGACGCCATGAAGACCCTGCGAGAGGCCCATCTGCAGCGACCTCTGACCCGCGCCCGCCTCCCCTCTGCGGTGCTCATGACCATCGGAGGCAGCGAGAAAGAATGTTTGACGGACAGGATGGACTTCTACGATGTCCGAGCCGACTGCTGGCTGCCCATGAACAGCCGGGAGAAGACCTTTAGAGTTCTGCACGGTTGCGTCTTCCTCAATGGATCCATCTACTGTATTGGAGGAACTGACCTGAGTAACATTTTGAGCAGCGTGCGTAAGTTCGACCTCGTCAGCCACACCTGGCAGGAGTTGGTGCCCATTCACAAACCCAGAAAATGTGTGTGTGCGGTGGCTCTGAACGGATGCATTTATGCCATCGGAGGCACTGACGGGCGCGAACAGAAACTTGCAGAGCGGTTCCAGCCGGAAAACAACCGGTGGGAACTGATCGCTCCGATGCTCGATTTCAGGAGTGACGCCTGCGCCGCGACGCTACACGGCAAGGTAGGAGGAACTGAGCATAGATATATATAAACACTAGATGACTCACCCGCGCTGCTGGCCAATGGAGACCGACGTTGCCACATGGCGGCCATCTTGCCACAGGCAGCTCACTCATTCATAACATTATGTCTATGGTGCACTATTGAAATAACCGTAGATTGCTCCATTTTCAACCGGTTTGGTTTGTTATAAACATCAAAGATGTAGTTATGATACTGCATACTTATTATAATCATTAACTTTTTTTTTCAACATGTCTTGTTGTCTCCTGTATCATAGCCATGATAATAACGTTTATAATAAACCAAACCGTTTGTTAATCAGTCAAGATTTCAGCGAGTTAAGAGTATTTTTGTGCAGATCACTCACCTCACAACAGCAGTAGTTGTTGACTGTGGCAAGATGGCCGCCGGTGAGCTACGCTGGCGACTCCCCCTTGAGCCATCTAGTGTTTATATATATCTATGCAACTGAGGACCTTAAAAAGCAATTGAACAGCAGCTGGAATCCTTTTTTTTCTGACCTCTAGTGGTTTAACTTCTCACTAAGTCGCAGTTGTGCAAAAGTGACTTCCAGTTGTCTGTAATGGCTCCTTTGAGCATGTTCCAGCATTGGAATTTATGAAGTCAAATACAAACAAGACCCTTCCAATATCTTAGTTTTTTACAATCATCATGAACACATAAATTACTTAGTATTTAAATAGGCTATAAGTTATATTTGAACAGGACACCTGGAAGTTTTAAGAGAAACAAGCTAATCAAACTTAGCCTTTGTAAGGGAAACACAGATTTGTTATGTGAAACTAGATAATTAATGTTTCTTCTGCGAATAGGTCTTCAACAGAGAGGTGTAACAGGAGAAATGCTATCGCTAGCGTGGCAACATATCCATGCTAACATGCTGATACTTAGCAAGTGCAATGGGAATCATGTTTATCGTCTTAGTTGAATGACGTTAGCTAAAAAGCTCCAAACACTTTGCCTACGGTTGAAACAGTTATTGTTGCAAGTATTTTATTACAGACAAACCTAGAGCTATGTTTTGTCGTATGGCTAACGACAACTGTCTGTCATTATATTAAAATTGTTCCTGTGTAGATATATATTTGCGGCGGTCTAGACAACGAAGAACCTCTGTCCTCTGCCGAGTGCTACAACCCCAAAACCAACGAGTGGACGATGATCGCCTCGATGGACTGCGGCTGCGCTTCAGCTCGGGCTGTCGTCTACAGAGACAAAATATATCTGGTTAGAGGAATAAAAAACATTCAAATTCATCAACACAATCACATACATCAAGACACAGACATGGACTTACCGGTAATTGCATGTGGTTTGGGTTGGTTTGCTGTCCACCTGGTTTATTTATGTGCATGAGATTTGGACATCTGAGGCGTTTTAATGACCTGAAACTTTTACAACCTCATGACTTTTCCTCTTTATGTAAGAAGACTTAGTGATTGGATTAGCAGTGATGCAACAGCATGTGGTTTCTTCTTTAATGTGTAATTAATGTGAACGTATTATCATAGTATCTCAAACATTAGAGCCAATTTGGACTCTTAATTAGGCCCTAACCAGGTGTAATTTATTTGTAGCCTTTCAAATAGATGCTTTGATACTAACCTAATACAATTTAAACAAACTGACCAAAGAATTTCATTGTCATAACTACACTGTAGCTATGTACATATAAAAGCTTTGAACCTTGAACCTTGAATACAATTTTAGTAAAACATGACGTGAATAAAACAAACCAACCAATCTAGTTGGCTTATCGAAGACTTCTTAGTCAGGTGGATGACCATCTGTATGTAATGGAGTATGTTTCTATTGTGGTAAATGTGTTTTAAGTAAATATCTCCCTCCTCTCACAGGCTGGAGGCCACATCAACGGCGCGTCTTTGTGCCGAGTCATCGCCTACGATCCTCTATCAAACCAGTGGAGCACGATGACTCCCATGATCTACGCTCGCAGGCACTTTGGCATGGCGGTGCTGGAGGAGCAGCTGTATGTGGCCGGAGGGTACAACAACGAGAGCGACCTCTGTAAGGTGGAGCGTTTCGATGAAGACTCCAGCAGGTGGAGCGCAGTGCGGGACATGGAGGCGCCTCTCTATGGCTTCAGCTTCTGTGTGGTGGAGCGACATTTTTACAATGCTTCAAACCTGCCCAAATTAACTACAGGGTTCCCGATATGTCCGTGAATGTGTGATAATATGGAGTGTCTTACTACCGTTTAAAAGTTTACTGTTCATCATTAAGAGCAATCATCAACTGTCAGCTATTTTTCAAATAAAGAAATCTTATTGACATCCTTGACCTCCCTGCACAGTCTCTGTGAAAGGGGAGATGTAAAATCTTTCTTTTTAGAAACAAATAAAAGATTGCATTACATTTTAATATAACAGCCAAACGACTCGCTGCGCCCTCGCTGCGAGGGGGACCCAAGTTCCCAACGGCGAAAACACGTGGGTTTGCTGTCCTGGCTCCAAGATGGTGGAATGAGCTCCCCATTGACATCAGGACGGCAGATAGCTTGCACATCTTCCGGCGCAAACTGAAAACTCATCTCTTTCGACTCCACTTCGAGCGATAGAACTATTAACGAAGCACTTTTATACTAATAAAGGACTGGCTTTTCTAAAGCCAGTTGAGTAGCACTTGAAATGTTTTTGCTCTATGAAACCTGATGTACTTATATGATTCTGTTTTCTTCAAGTTGTATTTTGTTGGACGAACGCACTTATTGTAAGTCGCTTTGGATAAAAGCGTCAGCTAAATGCAATGTAATGTAATGTAATGTAATATCGTTATTTTAGGTATCTATCTATCTATATCAACCAGACATGCTTGCTGTTTTACAGATGGCTCATTTCAAGTGCTGCTGGTGTTAAAGACAACCCGGTATCACGGCAAGACGTGAACATGTGACGATTTACCATGCTGGGAGACGTGAAGATGTCACGGTTTCGTCCCCTTCAAACGTGATAGCTACACGGTATTGTTAACCCATGTTAACCAGTGGAGAAATAACCGGAAATACCAAGCAAATGCTATACCCCGACGTAATGATTTATTTTTTAATAGTCACACTCGATTACAGCGATTTTCTTGTTGCCCCAGCTGGTCGACACCTCTTTTAGCATAAACAAAGGCTACATTAATGTATTGAATCGATGTTAATCCATGCGTGTGGATGTGGAATTAACGGACGTGACGTTGTGCGATTGAGTTGCCAAGCAACAGCTTCGGTTCATGTTAATTTACAAACTATTCAACTACAACTGTAGTTATATTTAAAAACATGTTAGAAGGCCTCACGAAATACTTTAATGCACATTAAAATGTAAATGTGAAGGAATGTGTGTATAACAAAATACATCGGTCATTAAACGAAACCGGAAACAGACGTAGGCAAGATCCTCAGCTCGATGATTGGATGGTTATCCGCAATGCATGCTGGGATTTGGTGTTTATGTGATGTGAAATCTGAAAACGTTTTTTAAAAATACAATAATACTTTATTCCGAGTGTGCTTGATTTTCTCTTTGTAAGTCATCACATAACGGCTTTGTAATACACGGTTCGGCTGCATTAAATATTACATATCTGCCGTAATTCTCTATTTATAGAGCCCTGCTGAGAAGACTTCTAGACAAACAGGAGAACTGCCGCCAAAACTGAAAACGTGACGTGGATCATAAATATATAAGCAATTATACAACATCTTACATTTCTTTTCACACAATGCGTCTCCTTGCAGTATCAACACTAATTCGGCTGACTTTTATATTTGATCCAATTGGTAGATAGGCTGTATTTACACCATAACCGTGCAGAGCTGATAGAAAGGGACACCTGGTGGTCAAAGCACGTTATTGAATTGTATTATTTTATTATTAGATATTAATAGGAGGATGTGCAAAATAGACAAACTAATAAGGCTTAATTTAAACATTAAAGAGTACTTTAGGTTAAGGTCTTATTTTGAATAAGAAAAAAGCTTTAAGAAGAATATGGAGGGATGAAACCCTCTTGAAACCGCAGGTCCTTCCTTCCTGCAGCGGTCAGACTTTACAACCAGCACTGCCCCTTGTAGACCCTCCTACACACACCACATCACAGACTATAACACCCCTTGCTGCTAAATACAAACCAACTTTGTGCAATATGTGCTATATGTGCAATATATATATATGCCATTAATAACTGTGTAATTTATACCTGGCCACTAAATCAATATATATGCCGTTTTGTTTTTGATCTGTATTTTTGAAAATTATGTAACTTTTATCTTTTTTTTAGCATATTGTTTATTATATTATAACTTAGTACTTTTTTAGCATATTGTTTATTTTTATTCTAACTTAGTACTTTTTTAACGCATGTAAGATATGCAACACTAAGCTGTCTGTGGCTCTTTCCTGCTGTAACGCTGCACATTTCCCCTCTGTGGAACTAATAAAGGTATTCTGATTCTGATTCTTTAATGGTCACACATGCAGAGCACACAGCACACACAGTGACATTTGTATCTACAGATAAATATTAAGCCTGACAAAGTACTTAACGTCTAATATATTGCTTTCCTGCAATGTTAACTATGTTTAAGCACTTATTTGTTTATTATTAAACTGATATTATACATATGTATTATACTCTTATAAGATGTATGTAGATAGAAATGTGCAGAATGACAGTTTAATGGTGGAGTATACACACATATTGATAGATGTCTTGTAATGCACTGTTGAGGAACCTGCGACCCAAGTTTTTCATTCATTGCATAACTACACAGTAGTTGTGTATAATATGATATGTCAATAAACCTTAGCTTATAAAATCTTGAAATCTTGAAAGGGATGTTCAAACTAGTCATTATATACAGTCTTTAATGAACTATTAGTAGAGAATAACGAGTAATGAATATACTTTATAGGGATCCTATTAATATCTAATAATAAAATAATAAAATTCAATAACGTGCTTTGACCACCAGGTGTCCCTTTCTATCAGCTCTGCACGGTTATGGTTTAAATACAGCCTATCTACCAATTGCATCAAATATAAAAGTCAGCCGAATTAGTGTTGATACTGCAAGGAGACGCATTGTGTGAAAAGAAATGTAAGATGTTGTATAATTGCTTATATATTTATGATCCACGTCACGTTTTCAGTTTTGGCGGCAGTTCTCCTGTTTGTCTAGAAGTCTTCTCAGCAGGGCTCTATAAATAGAGAATTACGGCAGATATGTAATATTTAATGCAGCCGAACCGTGTATTACAAAGCCGTTATGTGATGACTTACAAAGAGAAAATCAAGCACACTCGGAATAAAGTATTATTGTATTTTTAAAAAACGTTTTCAGATTTCACATCACATAAACACCAAATCCCAGCATGCATTGCGGATAACCATCCAATCATCGAGCTGAGGATCTTGCCTACGTCTGTTTCCGGTTTCGTTTAATGACCGATGTATTTTTGTTATACACACATTCCTTCACATTTACATTTTAATGTGCATTAAAGTATTTCGTGAGGCCTTCTAACATGTTTTTAAATATAACTACGGTTGTAGTTGAATAGTTTGTAAATTAACATGAACCGAAGCTGTTGCTTGGCAACTCAATCGCACAACGTCACGTCCGTTAATTCCACATCCACACGCACGGATTAACATCGATTTAATACATTAATGTAGCCTTTGTTTTCTGCTAAAAGAGGTGTCGACCAGCTGGGGCAATAAGAAAATCGCTGTAATCGAGTGTGACTATTACAAAATAAATCATTACGTCGGGGTAGCATTTGCTTGGTATTTCCGGTTATTTCTCCACTGGTTAACATGGGTTAACAATACCGTGTAGCTGTCACGTTTGAAGGGGACGAAACCGTGACATCTTCACGTCTCCCAGCATGGTAAATCGTCACATGTTCACGTCTTGCCGTGATACCGGGTTGTGTACGTGATAGGCTAAGGGGCGGGACATCTCTAAGCAGTTGACCAATCACAACAGAGCCGGCCAGCAAACCAATCAGAGCGGACTGGGCTCTGGTTTCAGACAGAGGGTGAAAAGAGGTGCTGCAGCACAGGCCGTATGAGAAAAATAAAGAGCTTTTGAACATTAAAGCATGGAGACATGTCCCAGGAGAGACACAACATACCAGAACATTTGCAAATTAAGTGTGAGCATGTAGAAACAACAGATGACGCACGCTCATTATTTCATATTGCACTTTATTCAGCTCTGAGGAGGCAGAACTGAGTCCTCGTCACAGATCAACACTTATTGCTTTCAGGCTTTCGGTCCGTGGACCCATCTCAAGTATTCTCACACTTCACACTTTGTATTTTGAACATGTCTACCGTCTGTGTGTGTGCGTGTGTGTGCGTGTGTGTGTGTGTGTTGACCTCCTGTATTTGCTGTGTGAAGATGGACAGAGGCGACAGGAGAGATTTGACACTGAAGTGCAGGCATGAGGTTTCACACATCACAATGTGAAAAAACGTACTGGAACAACAACAAAAATAATACACAGCATTGTGGTATTTCTCATGGTCTACATCACGCAGGGACATAACAAAGAAAGGCCTTTAATTTAACATTATATATCAGTTATTACATATTATTTCATGGCATTGGAGTCGTGCCTGGATATGGATCATTACAGCGGAGAGACACGCGCTAGTTTCTCATCTCCTTTTCAGTCAAACTCGGAGAATATCCAGAAGAAGTCTTATTCACACTTTAATCTGGAAGGAAGTTAACTATTCACTTGATTCTAGAGATGGTTGTAAAAGTAATTATTTATTGCAGTCATGTAAAAACTGAAGCTGCTCTGATTCAAATATTCATATTAAAAATGTTAAATTTGACTAGCAATATGTTCAAGATGTCACTGAAAAATATGATCAATTTCACTCAGATTTACTTTCAGTTCACTTTTACTACAAGAGACAACAGACTAAACAAAGTCAATTTTCACAAAGGAAATGCAAATCAATGTGTGTTTTCTTCCACTACTGGCAATAATTCCCCAAATGCTGCAGTTATACATTAGAAAGAAGACGGGACAACAAGATTAAATATTTAAAACAGCACCAGTCAAACCTCAAACAAACAAAAAACATATAAAAATGTAAGTTTCTATTATTTATGTTGATTTGTTTCGGTGTTTTGGACGCTAAAATGTACTCCAGCAGCGTGATTTAGTGTTGAATTGCCACTACAGGGAGGTCTTTGCACTTGAAATAAATGGTTAAACTCTTCCATCACTTCACGACTTCACCCCTCATGTAAGAACACTATGTGATTGCATTAGCAGTGCTATAGGAGCACATAAACATGACAATACAAATCTACTTGTTACTGTTTTTATAGCTAGATCGAGTCCTTTTTGGCAGGAACTAACAGTCAAAATCAGATTGTTGGTTGTTCTATCTATCATGGATACAGGTCATTATTTAACATGACAGCTTTAAGGTGTAGAATATATAGTAAACAGCCTGCAGAGGGCGCCGTATCCCGGCTTCAAAGCAGCACTGCAGATGCAATCAATCATCCTCTCGCGCTGTCAGGAAACTGGTCACATGACTGGGATAAAGCTGACAAGGTCACATGATGAGGGTGTTTTAGTGTGTGAAGAAGAAGGCATCAGTGGTCCATGATGCGCAGGTTTCCAGAAACGATTTTGTTCTCTAGCATGGAGCCGGCTGGAATATCAATACGATCCCCGTGGTTAGCGATGATGATGACGGTGCCCTGAGAGGAGGAAGAGCAATGAGTTGTAGTTTATCAGAGATTAATAATAACATTAATATGAGTAATAATAATAGCTCTTTTCGTACACTAGGTGGAGCTCAAAGTGCTTTGACAACATGGCACACATCATAAATTAAAACAGAGAACAAGAAAGGAAATTCAGGTCAAGCATTAAAACCTTTTTGCACACGTGCAGCAAAAAAATAACAATTCCAGAAAAATTAAATAATGATTAAAAAGTACAGATAACCCTCTCAGTAAAACAAAGGAAGACACAAATGATAAAATAAATAAAACAATATAATGTGTTGCAGCAGCAGCAAGCAAGATCAATAAATAAACACAAACAGTAAATATAACAATATCAACGGTAGAAATATATATTTATCTAATATCTCAATCAAATACACAAATAATGATACAGAATAAGTACACTATAAACATAGGCGGAGTTTGACATTTGCGATTGGGGGGGGGCAAACCTTTTTTACTGACATCAATACACAGTCCCAACTATTGCGTGGGGTGCTACGGATACAGTAGCAATAAAGCCAGCGCTTACTGCACTGAGTATGACTTTTCCATGCCCACCGTACACACACACACACACACACACACACTCCTATGGAAGGGGCGGTCTCTCCCCCCAACAACAGTGCATTACATAACTGTAAAACTTATCATAACTGTGCACATCTTATACTTATTTGATAACTACTAAATCCCTTGGTTACTTGAACACGCTACAATATTATTAACCAGTGTCCTACCTTATTAAAATATTGATATACGAAATATTTGTATTGGAACAGTTTTCGACGTAGTAATGCTGTAACATATTTCAATGCCCCCCGCAAAATCCGCCTATGACTATGACTATAAATATGTGTATATGTATTGTATATAAGAATACTATATACATAATACAAGTACACATTTTTAAAATAAAGATAGAAATTAGGTCATTTTAAAACTGTACTGTAATGAAAGCAATGAATCAATGACAGCCGTTGGACAGCAGGGACCGTTTTTGTTATGTCATTGTTAAAAATGTAAATGTCCTGAGGGCAACTCTGAATATTATCAGTAAAATGTGCAGATAAACGTTTAAAGATGTATCCGGAGCAGCCTCAAAAGGTCTCTTCGCTCGTCATCTCCACCACATGAAAGAACACGTCTGACGTCACTGGTGCTCTTTACTACTCCCAGTGTGTCTCAGTGTGAGAATACATAATGTGATGGGCTCTCATGCTCAACCCAAGACACTTTTACATTCAGATTGAATACATTTTTAATATCGAGCTGTTTGCGCCCTTGAAACCATTTGAAAACCAATTTTCTCTCACCTGTCTAAGGAGATAAATTGGGTTCATATTTGCTTTGACATTGTTGAGGCGCCTTACATGTATTCCTGTCGCTCTAATTTATTTATATCTGTGTCTTGTAAGCGTTTGGTTTCTAAACTATATTTGATTGAAGGTGTTTTACCTTCAGTGAAACGTTTTTCCCGAGGGTGACGTCGCCGGACACGGTCAGGTGGTCGAGCTCCAGCATGTCAGGGATACTCTCGAAGCGATTCACATACTCCTGGACCTGAAACACACACACACACACACACACACACACACACACACACACACACACACACACACACACACACACACACACACACACACACACACACACACACACACACACACACACACACACACACACACACACACACACACACACACACACACACACACACACACACACACACACCACACACACACACACACACACACACACACACACACACACACACACACACACACACACACACACACACACACACACACACACACACACACACACACACACACACACACACACACACACACACACACACACACACACACACACACACACAGTGAATCCTTCAGCAGAACATTATAATATATCCAATTCATTCTAATGCTACTAAAATAGTTATCACCGCAATAAATCATATTTAATTTGGTCTTAATTTACATTATTTAATTTCATATTCTGTTCTTGTACATATCCCATATTCTATTGACATGTACTACTTTTTATTTTGTATTTTATTATATATGTTTCATTGTTGGAGGAACTCAGGTCAGAAGAATTTCATTGCCATTTCTACACTGTAGCTTTGTGCATACATTATGACAATAAAACCTTTGAACCTTTGAGTGCCAAACTCAAACCTAGAAAACTGTATTTCAAGGACACAAAAGTGTAACCTTTGGACATGAGTGAATATTTAGAGTAAATACAATAAATGTGATAAATCATAAATCATCAAGATTTTAAATATTGTCATATTGTTACATATTTTCCACTAATATCGACCGTACATTGGTGAAGGAGCTGCCCAGCTTCACGTGGGGCGTGGTGGGGAACTCTCTGCGGGGGCTCATGGTGAGCGAGCCGGCGTCCAGGCTGTACAGGTTGGACATCACTAGCAGCAGGTCGGAGGTCGTCTTCACCGGCAGGAAGCGGCTGCGCGGCACGTTGATGCCCAGAGCGTTATCGAAACATTTAATGGCCGCCCCGACTGCCGTCTCCAGCTGGACCACGTTCTGCCCGCCGTCCAGCGTCTGAAGAGAAAGATGTTTATTCAAAACTAATTTAAAGACATGCTTGGCACTCAGATCTGTCAACACTCAACTGTCCTCTGTGTTTCTATCAGGCTATCTTGTTGCCGTGTATTGTTTTAGTTAAAAAGGCCATAAAACGCATCTTTTTAGAATAACCTTTTACCAGATCTTTAAAACCCCCACTTGTTGCCATGCAGGCGTAAACGTCACTGCTTTTAATTTGTTGTTTTTGTTATTTTGTTTCAACCATTTTACTCTGTAGCACTTTGAGTTTTCTTTACTCAAATGAAAAGTGCGCTTATAAATCAAATGTATTATTATTAGTAGTAGTTTTGTGTTGTGACCCTCTATCATACCTGCCGCATTTGACATGTTTCTACCACCAACCGACTAAGCTGGCTTTCCCTACCGATTTTCAATCTTCCCAAACTATAATAAATAAAAATGACACTCCATAGACTCGACTTTTGGCGGACACCGTTTTGCGTGTCTGTGATCCCATCATACAAACAGTCCTCTGTGTTTCTGAGCGAGAAACAACATGCAGAGGAAAGGCAGCGTTACCCCCGGGGCTGATGGGTAACCACTCCCAAATGAGTTAGGGGAACAGAGAGACGAGGTATTTGAGTCCTGCAGGGTTTCCCCGTTAATATCAGTGTCTCGAAAACACATGTTGGCGACTGAAAGACATCCAGTGTTTGGTCTTTTCCTGAAGCATCCTTCCCCTACAGTGTCTCAACTGAAAGAGGGCCACAAACACACAAAAAATATTATCCAATTTTGAGATATTTATCTCCCATTCTTTCACTTTTTCAACACCAAAGATGTCGTTAATGTCTCCGTTTAGTGAACTACAGCAATCTGAAAGCCTGTACATTATTTATATCACACTTTATCAGTAGAAAAATGCAGGAAATTACTTTTTTAATGCAGTATTTTCTGATTTATGGCGCAACCCAAAGATATTTTGCTCTGTGCAAACCTTTGACTCTAATATGTCAACAACATGAAACAAGAATATGAACCTGGCTTTATCCAATGTTCACACAAGAGTTCTACATCCTGACACATCCTTCATCTACACTGTCTCAACTGAAAGAGGACCAGAAACACATTACAAATATAATAAAATGTGGAGACATTTTCGGGCATTTTACAGACCAAACATGTCGTTGATGTCACTGTTTACCAAACTACCACTTTACCACATCTGAAATGTTAAATACATGGTTTATACATGTAATTACTGGGGTTCCATTTCTTCTGATTACCTAATTCGGGCGTGCACATTTGCCACGCGCAAACCTACCTCTTTTGGATTTGGAAAGGTTGGCATGTATGCCTCAATATTGCATGTTTGTGATTTAACTTAAATTTAGGGTGACTTTGTACATCTGTCCGGGGACTTCAGAAGAGAAAAAGCTTCTTTGCTGACTGTGCTGCATTTACAGCCATGTTTTTTAATGTGCATTGTCCCTGTTAAATAAACCTATAAGTACATAACACGTTATATTTTGCTGCAGAAAAAAGAAGAAGGAAGCAACTACTGCTGTTTCAAATCGCCAAGAGGAAGTAACTGTTCTGTTTTCTATCCATCTCTCACTGCATTAAAGAACCACAAGGAAACAGAAGACACTGACCTACAAATACAAATCAGAATCCTGTTGTTACACAGCTCATGTACTACTCATTTAAAAATGTATTTCATAAGTTAATGGAAAACATCTGTGATTCGCTGAGACCTCAAATGACTTTGGTCTCATTTGGTTAAACCCTCGTTTCCCCAAAAATGTAAAACGTGCAGGGCTGAAGTCTTCAGTTACATGAGCAGGAGGATTTGGACCTCGCTGACCCCTCCTCTCAGGACACTGCTCTGCTCTATACTTTAGCTACTGTTGGCTGGAAGATATTCTGCTCATAAGTGGCCCCTAAATCAATCTTAAAGCTTTTTAGTGACCCCCTGACCTTCTCCCCAGCCCCATCATGAGATAAACATTTTAAAGGTGGGGTAGGTAATTCACTTCAGAAACACTTTTTGCTATATTCCATGGAATGCTCTTAACATCCCGATAGCAATGAATACATTAAATGCTTTGACAATAAATACATAAAACATGTCATCTCTGGAAGCCGTGGCGCTGTAAAAAGCACGACCAATCATCTGAGCCGGCCCGGCTAAAGTAACTGGATGGCCTACCTGCCTGTCAGCCTTCCATCTGTGCACAAACTTATCTCGTGCCCTCATTGGTCATGTGCGCGTTTGTGTGTGTTGGAGGAGGGGCTCTGTGAGGAACTCTAAAGGAAGGCGTACTTTTCCGGCTGCGTACTTTCAAATTCTAGCGCACTCGAGCTGGTTTCTCCATTCTTACCATACCCTACCTTTAAGATGCAGTTCGAAATCAGGTTCTGTGTACTACAAACTAAATCAGTACGAACTGGCTGTTAAGTTAATACTCAACTAGATCATTACCAGCCGTCTGTTCACACTGATGTACACAGTATTAAATAAATATGTATTTCCTGCACAGAGGTGGGAAGTAGTGGAGTACAAATACTTTGTTTCTGTACTTAAGTACATTTGTCTGGTATCAGTACTTTAGTCCACTACTTATTTTTCTGACGACTTTCTACTTTGACTTCTTACATGTTGAACACCAATACCTGTACTTTCTACTTCTCACATGTTGAACACAAATACCTGTACTTTCTACTTCTTATATTTTTAACACAAATACCTGTACTTTCTACTTCTTACATGTTGAACCCAAATACCTGTACTTTCTACTTCTTCCATGTTGAACACAAATACCTGTACTTTCTACTTCTTATATTTTTAACACAAATACCTGTACTTTCTACTTCTTACATGTTGAACTCAAATACCTGTACTTTCTACTTCTTACATGTTGAACTCAAATACCTGTACTTTCTACTTCTTACATGTTGAACCCAAATACCTGTACTTTCTACTTCTTACATGTTGAACCCAAATACCTGTACTTTCTACTTCTTACATGTTGAACTCAAATACCTGAACTTTCTACTTCTTACATGTTGAACACAAATACCTGTACTTTCTACTTCTTCCATGTTGAACACAAATACCTGTACTTTCTACTTCTTACATGTTGAACCCAAATACCTGTACTTTCTACTTCTTACATGTTGAACTCAAATACCTGTACTTTCTACTTCTAACATGTTGAACTCAAATACCTGTACTTTCTACTTCTCACATTTTCCAAACAGCTGGTTCCTTTAGTCTGAATGTGTGTTTGGTGCATGATCATTATTCTTTAGAGTCATTGCGTGCCTATTGATTTGAACACGATCCGTGTATCCATCATTTCCTGGTCTTCTCTAAAGAAGAGGGACCAATGGAAACGTTGTCATGTTGCCGTTGTTCAGCATGGAAACATTCATTAGCTAACAATGACATTATTGTTCTATTAATATAAAGGGAGGTCAGGTACTCTTTAAATCACCTGGTAGTTATGGGTACTTTTTACTCAAGTACATTTCAAAGCCCATACTTCTTTACTTTGACTTGAGTAAAGAAGTTTAGTCAGTACTTCTACTTTTACTAGAGTATGTTTAAACACGAGTATCTGTACTTCTACTTGAGTAAAGGATGTGGGTACTTTTGCCATTTCTGTTCCTGCATCACATGACTGTATCACTCAGAACAGAAACCGTATATTGGGTCGATGTAGAGGAAGTTAGCTCTATCCACAGTTAGGAAGAGGTACATGTACCTAACCTCCTCCTCTCAACTAGGCCTCTGAAATATGAACGTGTGCATACTGTATGTAATTGACAAATAAAAAGTACTGAGTATATTCTCATTTTGTTAAGAACTTTTGTGCAAAATCAACAATAGATTTAAGAGAAATTATAGAGAAACCATGTATAAATATGGGTATAGCGTTAATCAAGATAGAAACGTAATATATTCTACACGTTTTGTAGTTACAAATTGTCCTTTTGCCAGGCCCTAAATTATTTAAAGTGTGAAATATGTTATGATAAGCACATTATATATGTGAACTCAGGGTTTCCCACACATAGACTATACTTGGGCGGGCCGCCCAGGTATATTAACGGCCGCCCAAGTATATTTCGCGACCCATTTTTTTTTTTTTTTGTATTCGTCCGTGACCACGACGCCATCTGCGATCGATTAACTTGTGGACAATGATCCCTCGCTCCCTTGCTCTGATCTCGCCTCGTTAAGTGGCCTGCCTCACACAGGGTGACTGGCTGTCTACATGATGTGGCCTGCCAACATGGCCACTGTCATAGAGATCATAAATCAAAGCCCTTGATTGGTCTCTGTGTGTCATTCAAGCTCGGGATAACCTCAGCTGTTTAGATAGTTAACTTAGTTTAAGTTCTCAGTGGGTCTCAAACGGTGTGGTCACCATTTATGTAAACACATATTTCCATTTGAGAGGGTAGTGATTGATCTAATGGATAGTGAGGTGGGCTGAAGATCGGAAGGCAGTGAGTTCAAATCCCGCCAGGAACACCTCCACTAGTGTGCCCTTGAGTGCCATCTTTACGCAAAATGATTATACAAAATGAAAACTTTTTTTTTTTTTTTGCGGCCATAACCTCTGCCGCACTGAAGGGGGCGCAAGTGAGCCCACAGGTTCTTGTTGCTACTGTTATTCTACGCAGAGACTGTAGACGCAAACAACAAACTAGACTTTTGAAACTAGAGGAAGATAAGGAGGACTTTTACAAAGAAGTAATAGAGATTGTTGTCCAGAAGGATAGCATGGACTTCATCTTCAAGTCAAGGTAAGATCACAATTGTAATGAACATGGGATCTTACTAAGAAAGAACAATCCAATATTTAGATTTTGAGTATCCTTTTGTTGAACAGTCTGTTTAAAATGAATCGAAGCATCAGACTAAAAAAGGTTTTGAAAATAACCGAACATTTCGATTAAGGTCAAAATATAATATTTGTAAATCTGACTCTGAAAGAGTCAGTGCCTCACCAGCCACGAACCTCACCGCACGTCACTGGTTAATCTATTATTTCATCCCCAGATCACCACAGTCACCCTACAAGGTAAGAAACTCAGTTCATCTCAGTATTCTATACTTCACTGGTTTTGGGGATTTCATCGGAGCGGTTCTTTCCCTCCTGAACGATTATCCTGCAAACCGGGGCCTAATCGCCAAACACCATTCCATTCTCCTGTCGTATTATCATGACAATCATTTCATTCATATGACGTGTAACAATAAATATGTATTCCATACATCACGTCTCTCCGGTTTGAAATGTTTTTCTGGTTATTCCCCGTCCCCTTGTGTGTTATGAAAGTTTTTCTGCATGTAAACGGAAACCAAATGGACCAATCCGCAGATCTTTTTTTTTATCTGCAAACCAGATCTACTTAAGGGTACAAATAACTAACCTCAACCTGAACATGCAAATGTGTGTGAGAGCTGGACAAACAAGCTCAGCAAGAAGAGTACATTGAAAATGAAAAATGCATCTTTAAAAAGGAGAGAAATGTGCCTTTGAAGCTGCACTTTTGTAAGGGAAAATAACACTTTCATATTTGTCTCTCTTTCGCACACATATAAACACAAACACATTTTAAATTAGAGAGTCCCCAGAGAGCAGAGCAGTTTGGTCTGAAGCTCCTTTTCTCTCCTTTGTATGCAAAAACCTTGCATGACAACAAAGGGCTCAGAGAGTGGAGCAGGAACAGGCTTCAGCGTCTGCAAGCTTGAATTTCTTTCAGCCAGATATGATTTATTCAGAAGAAAGGGAAGGAGAGTGGGGCTGATATTTCTCCGCTCTGCTATTCAAGGCTAAGTGAAAGGACGGACGAGGTAAAAACAGATGCTACTATCAATTGAATGCTTATTGAATCTATATAGAAAAATATACGAAGGGCTGGGCCGCTCACTAGAGGTACATTGCCTCGTCAATCAATCAAATGTAGGTAAATTATTGTTGATATTGATGAAAAAAACACACAGCTCTCCGCAGGGTTTCATTTATTGTGTTGGCAGCTCATTCCTTAAAACAGAAGCCTCAGATTGCTGATAAGAGGAAATACGAAGGGTATATTTCAAGGTTGTCATGTAAATGTGTTATCGGGCTTTTTTCTTATCAACTAAGATATGTTAGAAAATGTTTTCAACTTGAATTGACTGAATGTATTTGAAATTATTAACACATGAATACTGTGTTATATATTTGAACATATATATTTAAGAAGTACAATAGCAGATGCTTCATTTGTGGACCATATTTCATTATACTTTTTGAATTTGCTGAGGGTCGATTCAAAATGGTCCGCTGGCCGCATTTGGCCCCCGGGCCGTAGCTTGGACACACCTGCTCTATGGCACGGCCCTTCTTTAAATGCAGCAGCCTTCAAAGCTTAAAACAGCTGATTGAAAAGGACAACATTGAGTGATGTCCCTCTCACCTTGGGGTTGACGATGATCTCCAGGTCCATGGCCTTCTGCTCCTGCAGCCTCTTGATGGCGGGCAGAGAGATCCACAGGTTGTTGGTGTTGAAGATCTTGAACTTTGAAACCGATTTGAACTCGTCCACGTGGGCTTTGGGCACCTGGGCGATCTCCAGCAGACGCAGCTTCCCTTCGTACTGGATCAGCGTGCCACCCTGAAAACCACAGGCAACTTATTAACAACATGTACTGAGTTTGGGATAAATGGATGAACTCCAAGGCGTTACAGAAACTCTCCATGCTACTCGCCACTCCTTCCAAATAATAAGGATTATTTATTGTATTAAAGTTTGGTTAGCGTCAGTCAATTTCCACCAAAAACAAGGCAGTCCCTAAGAGTTTATAGAAGAATAAGAATCAATAAAATACAATCCAGTCTTACAGTATGAAAAGGACACCCTAATTACACGTGCCCTTATCATGTCCAGTAATCTGAGTTCTCAAGCACATATTTCCCTAGAAATCACGTCAGTATGAAGATAAGATAAGATAAGATGGACTTTTATTAATCCCTCGTGGGGAAATTGTTTCTCTGCATTTGACCCAGAGTTAGGAGCAGTGTGCTGCCATTTTGAACGGCGCCCGGGGAGAAGTGTGGGGAATGGTGCCTTGCACACCTCGGTAGCACTTGGTCTTGCCGGGACTTGAACTGGTGACCTTCCAGTTGCCAAGCCAAGTCCCTATCGACTTCGCCACCACCGCCCACAGAACCCTCCTCCTCTCCTCACCTTGACGTCGGCGCGCGTCTTGTCCGTCACCTCCATGATGAACTCGCAGCGCTTGCCGTTGGGCTGGCTGACCAGGTGGTGCAGGATGTGGAGGTCCACGGTGGCGCCCAGGTTGTCGATGTTGGACACGAAGATGTACTCCTTGCCCTGAGCGATCAGCTGGTCCATTAGCCCCGAGTTGTAGAAGCTGGCGTAGATGTCTCCGTGCCCCGGGGGGTACCAGCCCTCTGCACTCTGCCCCGTCATGCTGAGGCTGGTGGAGACCGGGAGGAGCGACTCTTTGTTGATGCGAGGGTACCTGGAGAGAAGAGAAATACACGATAAGATCACACATCCTGTTTATCTTTGTGTCCAGTTCCATTTTTACGTTCGTACGGCACCAACAGGGGTTCATTTTGATCAAAAACGTTGATAACCTGATACCGTTACTGCTGAAATGAATGAAAGACTGAACCTTTCATTTCATCAATATGTTACAGGTCTCAGATATATACAGAACCTGTCTCTGATTGTCTCGAAACACCAAACGCATCATCCCATAATCCCCTCTGTTTCAGCCCTGTTTCAAAAGTGCTGATTCTCTGTCTGTTACTTTAGATGAAAATAAGGAGCCCCTCCCCACGCCCCTCTGAGAGACATTTGGTTAAAGAGAACACAATGGTGCTCTAGGAGGAGATTCAGGTGATAAGGGGGGGGGGGGGGGTTACCTTGGTTGGTGATTGGCTAATGGTTACACAAGACAAAACATCGTTATGACATCATAAAGTGGCCAAAATCTGATCAGCTCATTTTCAGACAGGTTTTTATAGAAATGGATCAGGACAAAAAGAGAGAGAATCTTTTTCCTGAAACTTTCAGTCTCTTTCCACAGAGGGGACACATGTTGATGTAGAAGAGACATGAAGAAGAGGGGACACATGTTGATGTAGAAGAGACATGAAGAAGAGGGGACACATGTTGATGTAGAAGAGACATGAAGAAGAGGGGACACATGTTGATGTAGAAGAGACATGAAGAAGAGGGGACACATGTTGATGTAGAAGAGACATGAAGAAGAGGGGACACATGTTGATGTAGAAGAGACATGAAGAAGAGGGGACACATGTTGATGTAGAAGAGACATAAAGAAGAGGGGACACATGTTGATGTAGAAGAGACATGAAGAAGAGGGGACACATGTTGATGTAGAAGAGACATGAAGAAGAGGGGACACATGTTGATGTCGAAGAGACATAAAGAAGAGGGGACACATGTTGATGTAGAAGAGACATGAAGAAGAGGGGACACATGTTGATGTAGAAGAGACATGAAGAAGAGGGGACACATGTTGATGTAGAGGAGACATGAAGAAGAGGGGACACATGTTGATGTAGAAGAGACATGAAGAAGAGGGGACACATGTTGATGTAGAAGAGACATGAAGAAGAGGGGGCACATGTTGATGTAGAAGAGACATGAAGAAGAGGGGACACATGTTGATGTAGAAGAGACATGACGAAGAGACATGACGAAGAGGGTACACATGTTGATGTAGAAGAGACACGAAGAAGAGGGGACACATGTTGATGTAGAAGAGACATGAAGAGGAGGGGACACATGTTGATGTAGAAGAGACATGAAGAAGAGGGGACACATGTTGATGTAGAAGAGACATGAAGAAGAGGGGACACATGTTGATGAAGAAGAGGGGACACATGTTGATGTAGAAGAGACATGCAGAAGAGGGGACACATGTTGATGTAGAAGAGACATGAAGAAGAGGGGACACATGTTGATGTCAAAGAGACATGAAGAAGAGGGGACACATGTTGATGTAGAAGAGACATGAAGAAGAGGGGACACATGTTGATGTAGAACAGACATGAAGAAGAGGGGACACATGTTGATGTAGAAGAGACATGAAGAAGAGGGGACCCATGTTGATGTAGAAGAGACATTAAGAAGAGGGGACACATGTTGATGTAGAAGAGACATGAAGAAGAGGGGGCACATGTTGATGTAGAAGAGACATGAAGAAGAGAGGACACATGTTGATGTCGAAGAGACATGAAGAAGAGGGGACACATGTTGATGTAGAAGAGACATGAAGAAGAGGGGACACGTGTTGATGTAGAAGAGACATGAAGAAGAGGGGACACATGTTGATGTAGAAGAGACATGAAGAAGTGGATTTTGTATAATAGGTGACCTTTACGATGTTGGTTCATTTCGATCAAAAACGTTGATACTTTACTGCTGAAATGAATAAAAGACTGAACCTTTAATCTCATCAAAATGTATTTTGGTTTAAAAGAATGCACTACTACATCAACTCTCATCTTAAAGGGTTAGGAGGTGTGTGGCGCAGTGGGATAGTGCGTTGGTGTTGGCATCGGGGGAGCACAGGTTCAAACCCCGCTGCGGTCAGCATGTCGTTGTGTCCCTGAGACACTTCACCCCAGATTGCTCCTGTGGGGATTGCCCACAGTATTGAGTATGTAAGTCGCTTTGGATAAGAGCGTCTAACAAGTGACATATAATGTAATGTAAGATTAAAAGGCCTGGAGCAGAATAGTGGACTTTAAACCCAAACTTTATGAAAAACTAAACTAAAATGACTAATAAAAAAATATGGTATAAGATAATATACATACTTATGTCACTCCTTTCTTTACACATTTACCCTTTGATAGGCATGTCTACGGTATGAAGTGGAATGTAAGTCGCTTTGGATAAGAGCGTCAGCCAAATATCATGAAATATAATGTAATGTAAGATGCTTATACACATACTGACACATACCCACAAACTGATGTATAGAGACCTTTATACAGCTTTTATGGCATAAATGTTAGCAAACAGTATACCACCAGAATACAGTAAGCAATATTAGCATCTAAACCAGTGTTTCTCAAACTTTTTCATACCAAGGACCACTTAACCAATAAAAAAACACTCGCGGACCACCTAACTCCACAAATATCCCAAAACACATTGTTTTTCTAGAACAGATTATAAATCGCCTGAAAATGGTACAAACAAGTGGCGACATGTGTGACGAAGGGGTTGCCCTGGGCTTTATCATGCAAAAGAAAGTTAAACTTAACCTCGTTCCATTGCGGAGATATTTCCGCGAGAGTGCGGAAAACTTAAATGTATTTATTTATTTAAAATGTGAAATGTTACCAATATACTCACGGACCACTAGGGGGCGCTCACGGACCACCAGTGGTCCGCGGACCACACTTTGAGAAGCACTGATCTACAGGGTATATGCAGGAATCCTGAAGTCAAATGTAAGACCTTTTTTAAGACCCTTTCCGTACATTTTAAGACCTCATTGCCACTTTGAGTTTTAACCTGTTACATTGGCGACACACTTTACCTCACATTGACTATATACAGTATTGATTGTCCTTCCTCCTTATCTTCCAACTATTTGGACGCAAACTTGCATTTCCCCATAACGATGTTGTTTAACAACCGGCGTAAACGGACCTTCGCGCTATCAAGCAGTGAGCGTGCGAAGTCCTGTTCAGATGACGTCACATCCAACGGGATGCCATAAATAAACTACACAGAATCACACTACACACCTACGCACAGTGGTGTAGTGGGCGTTGGACGCGGAGGTACGCCGTACCCCCACTTATTTGGAGCATGATCTTTTTTTTTTTAATAGTCTAATAAATATAAAATCATTGCCAGTCTTATCAGTTGTAAGTGTGTATTTGTTGTAATAATGACGAAAACATAATACATTTCACAGTAATTATAATAAAAAAAAAAAACTATTTCCTTAAAAAAATGATGATTCGTCACATCACGCTCGTGACCCGCCGGTTTTGCGGCAGCTCTTTCCCTCAAGAACGCTAACGAAAAAGCTCTATAATGGCAGGCAAATATTTTTTACTTGACTCCTTTTCTAAAAATAATATAATTCACAAGAAGAAAGAGGCTAGCAGCACCGAAGCTACAAGTGAAGCTGCTAGTACTACATCACCAGAAGAGCCGCCTAAAGACGTGGATAATGCTAGCTCTAACGTTAACCTTTGCCCGCGCTAGCAACGTTCCCCTAGCTAGCTCAAGCTCACCTTTCCCAGAGGTATGGACGGAGGAGATGTGGCGGAGGAAACAAGAGGCATACCCGTGGATAGACTGCAAAGCTGGGAAACTGGGCTGCAAAGTTTGTTCATCCATTTCGGATGTATCAGTCTTCAAAACGCAAGGTGTGTGTGCGTGTGCGTGTGTGTGTGTGTGTGTGTGTGTGTGTGTGTGTGTGTGTGTGTGTGTGTGTGTGAGTGTGTAGCAGCGTTGTCTGCTTATTTGCAATAGGCTAGGCCTAATCAGAATAATTTCAAGTCCAGATTCAATGTTGTTTGCATAAGTAGGCTATATTTTTGGTTTCGTTTATTTAATAAGTTAATTTCAGGACAACTTTGGGAATTGTGTTTGTTTGTTATGGATTTTAAATAGATTTTGAAAGTGGAGATAGAGAGAGAAGCAGCGCTGTCTGCTTAGTTGCAATACTGTAGCTTATGCAATTTAGGCCTCTACATTGTTTATGTAACGTATGTGCCAGTGTGTCCATGGTTTTGAGTCTGTGTGTGTGTTGAGCGCAGCACCGTCTGCTTTTTGCACAGTAACTAAAGTAGGACTAAGCATACCGGTAGTTTCTGTGGACCTGTCTGCCCGTTTTCTGAGTGCACTGCGCGCGTGCGCACTTGTGTGGCATTGTTTGGGATGACCTGATTAAAATAGCGTCCCCCCAGTACACAAATCGCAATGATTACATTCAGGCAGACTGTAGAATACAACCTCTTTGGACAATTTATATACTTATTGAAAACAAGCTACAAAATGTAATACCTTGGGAAATGCCGTTTAATACTTTTTAATAGCCTTCATTTTCACTAAATTGATTTATCAACTTTTAATACTTTTTAAGACCCCGCAGACACCGTGATCTAGTTCAAAATAGTAGTTTGTGATCGCCTGATAATCGTCGAAAATATCAGCTCTACCTGCTAAATGCTCCACTTTGTTCACCAGATATTTCTTAAAGAGAGAACAGCTGAACTCATTTATCTGCTGAGCTGTGAATCACAGTTTGCACATGTACAAGAGTAAAAGCAGACGGTGTGAAATCTTAGTAAAGCCAAGACACTCTGTGCTTTAGTATCATGCAAACTGCCATGTGCATTTCATCTTTCCATATCACTGCAGGACTTCAGAGAGAACAGTATTTTCCGAGAAGGCAGACGAGGAAACACGCCAAAGAGTCCGAGCCATCATCATCGCTGCATTAAAGTGATCAAAGGGTTTCTGAGGAGGGTCCCGTCAGGTTGAGTTAACCGACATGAGGAGCTCACTGAGTGGGATTGGGCTGAGGTTTTTGTTTTTTTTGGCACTTTGAGGAAACTTCAGAGAGCAGAAGAACCGGTCAGGTGAGAGGAGTTGAACAGCTGACTGTACGGGGGAGGATTCAGGCGAGGGGTTTGTTATGAGCTCACACACTTCAAAGGTTTTATGTCCCGAACAGTTTGGTATAACCACAGGAGTGCTTTCCCTTTCTTTGATTCATATTACTGCCTTAGGAGGAAGTTATTCTATCCAACATACTCAGGGATCCTATCAAATGAATACATTACATTACATTTAGCTTTTATCCAAAGCGACTTACAATAAGTGCGTTCGACCAACAAGATACAAACTACTTACTACTACGTTCAGCATTATTAACCATTGAGTTGTTAAATGATATCAGCAGTGAATCTGATAAAGTGCAAAAGACTGTTTTATTAGTCTGTTTTCATCAACTGACTTTGGTCAACTATTTCATTGTTTATACGTTTTAAAAAAAATCTTTTTCTTTCACTTTCTTTCTTTCTTGGGGCGGTAGTGGCGAAGTCGATAGGGACTTGGCTTGGCAACTGGAAGGTCACCAGTTCAAGTCCCGGCAAGACCAAGTGCTACCGAGGTGTCCCTGAGCAAGGCACCGTTCCCTACACTGCTCCCCGGGCGCCGTTCAAAATGGCAGCCCGCTGCTCCTAACACTAGGATGGGTCAAATGCAGAGAAATAATTTCCCCACGAGGGATTAATAAAAGTCCATCTTAATCTTAATCTTATTTATCTATTTCATTCACTACTCCCGTGTTCCCCTTTAAACTGTGGGTTTTTCTCTGGAAGTGTTTCCTTGTACGATGTGAGGGTCTGAGGGTGTCGTTTTTCTTATACTGATATTCTGCACAAACTGTGCTGTTGTATTTGTTGTAAAGTGTCCTCATTGCAAAGTATTTTTACTGTATGTACAGCACTTTGGCTCCACCAAAAATCATTTTAAAAATGTGCTATATAAATAAAACTTGATTTGATTTGATACTCAATACTTAATGATATTGTTAGTTATTACAATTAATAAAATAGCTTTATTCGCTGTATCAAACTGGATTTGCATTTCAATTGACTCGATATTGGGGATTCCTGCATGAATTAGGTTGAAAAGGTTTTTTTTAAATATTGAAAAGACAGTGTTTGACTGCTTACTCACTCTGCTCGTCACTTTCAAAACAAGGAGTTGAAATTGGAAAAAATAAATGAATTTGTCTGGTGGATGAAGCCCTTCATCAGCTGGAACCAGCAACTCACCTTTTTATAAATGACTCTCACAGCCCCTTCTCTTTGTCCTCCCATTGATAGACATTTCATCTCCTCTACCACTTCCTCTGAGCCCACATTTAACCATAAATCTCCAACACCTCCCCCCCACTGTTTCTGCCACCAAGAACATAAGTGCTCTAAATAATTCAAAGGGACACCATAAAAAGCACGCCCCACTCGACTGACAAGTAGGAGACCAAGGCATTAAATATGAACGGCTTTCTCCATACATTACATGACATTTCCTGTCTGGAAACACAGCAGAGGATTGTCCACTGGCTGAAATAAAGACCAGTTCATTCATACCGCTGACTGGCAGTGAACAAATGTCTGAAGTGCCAAAACTGAAACCGATCTTTGAGCTTTCTTGTTCCTCAGGTTTAATATCCAGTTAAATATCTGGTGTGACAGAAACCTAACTCAGCATCTACTGTTGAATAACTAAACTGAATCAGCAGTGTGTTTCCTCAACACACCCATTTCTCTTGAGGTATTTTTAGCGTGTCCTCTCACCTGCTCTGGTTGAAGGTGTGTATCTTGACGCGGTGGTGTGTGTACTTCTGCAGGATCTTCTTCGTGTCTTCGTCCGTGTTGAAGGAGTTCATGAGGACCAGCGGCACGTTCGTGTTGTAGGTCTTGTTCAGGTGCTGTGGGACAAACATTTAATACAAAAACGTGACTAAATGCCCTCAAACTTTATCCTGTCACACTGTCCCGAAATTGACACCCGATGGACACACGATAAAGGAAATGTTCAAATTCGGCTGTGATCGTAGCAACATCGGGCCATTCGTGAGGGCATCTAAGCCATCGTATGACCGCCGGTGGAGTTTCTCAGGCTCCGGCAGCAACTTCGTGAGCGGCAACTTCGTAAGGCACTCGTGAGGGCATCTTGTCAAATCGTGTCATCTTCGTGTTATCATCGGTGCATTCACCCTCACTCTGATCGGGGCGAATGCCCGATGGCACCGATGATAACAAGATGCCCTCACGATGGCCTTACGAAGGGCACAATTGACACACAAATTCAACACGAAAATGAACCTTCGCAAGGTCCTTCGGCAATTTTTTGGCATGCCAAAGATTTTGCCACCGCTCAAGAAGTTGCTGCCGGAGCCTGAGAAACTCCACCGGCGGTCATACGATGGCTTAAGATGCCCTCACGAATGACCCGATGTTGCTACGATCACAGCCGAATTTGAACATTTCCTTTATCGTGTGTCCATCGGGTTGTTTTATTGCACAACAAAATCATGTAAATAACCCAATTTGTGTTCTGTGAAACTAAAAAGGATATAATATATTATTTTGAAGGACAGTTGACAGGAAGTTGTTGTTATGGAAACAACATTACGGAGAAAACGTAATATTTTCTACATATAACGACGGATAAAGTAAAGAACAAAGTCTGAAGATATCAGTACAGTATCATAGTACTGTAACATAATTGTTTTTGGTACTTTCGTTGCAGTTGTAGGTCTTAAATGTAATGTAAATGTTGCCTTCGTGTGTGGTTCCTGCGAAATTCACAATTCCATATTCGTGTGTCCATCGGGTGTCAATTTCGGGACAGTGTGACAGGGGCTTTAGGGAATGAAGGGTTATAGCAACAACTCAACAAAATGTCACGGGCAAAGAGACAATATCCTTTGACTGGGAGATTCAAATGAATACAAAATTAGTATCTGAAGGTGAATGAAAGCATTTTATTTTATTACGATAAGATACAATTAAAGATTTTAGAGGCGGAGGATGGGATATGGATCAGGGGAGAAGATAACGTGACAAAGTTGCAGGAAAAAAACACTGATACACTTGTATGGTATTCACTTCTTGGTCCCTTAATTGAACCAGGATGGGTGTTGGCTGCCTCCTGCTTTAAACCAACACAACCGTCCTATTTACCATCCCTACACTCTATACTTCAGGATGTTGGAACAGTCATCAAAATGCAAACAAACTATAGACAGAAAGATGAACTTACAACTTGATTTCGTGTTTGTGTGGAGAGAGAGGACGGTAGTGACGATAACGAACGTGAAACTAAACACACAAAGTCTTAAAGGTTTGTAAAGTTTTCAGAGTTATACGAATAGAAAGATAATGTAGGTATAGAGAGGGAGTTTGTCCTGCAAAATTGTCTAAATATTTGGACAGTCTCTGTTTGATCATGCCTACTGTAATTGTTATCTCCTGACATGACGGGATCAGCAGGAAACCGATGGACTGTCCACTCCAAGTAGGGAATGAGTCCTTACCCCAAGTGAAGGAGTTCAAGTATCTCGGAGTCTTGTTCTCGAGTGAGGGAACAATGGAGCGTGAGATGGGCCGGAGAATCGGAGCAGCGGGAGCGGTACTGCAGCCGCACCGTTGTGACGAAAAGAGAGCTGAGCCAGAAGGCAAAGCTCTCCGTCTACCGAGCCATTTCCGTTCCTACCCTCACCTATGGTCATGAAGGATGGGTCATAACCGAAAGAACGAGATACAAGCGGCCGAGATGGGTTTTCTCCGCAGGGTGGCTGGCATCTCTCTTAGGGATAAGGTGAGAAGTTCAGTCATCCGGGAGGGACTCGGAGTTGAACCGCTGCTCCTACGTGTCAAAAGGAGCCAGTTGAGGTGGTTCGGGCACCTAGTTAGGATGCCACCTGGGCGCCTCCCTAGGGAGGTGTTCCAGGCACGTCCAGCTGGGAAGAGACCAAGGGGTAGACCTAGGACCAGATGGAGGGATTATATCTCTTCGCTGGCCTGGGAGCGCCTTGGGATCCCCCAGTCAGAGCTGGTTGATGTGGCCAGGGAAAGGAACGTTTGGGGCTCTCTGCTGGAACTGCTACCCCCGAGACCCGACCACGGATAAGCGGGAGAAGATGGATGACGGGATTAAATGTTTTATTAAAACCTTTTCCACACTGCCAGTAGTAGAAATGATCATATTTGTATGTACAACAGCAACTAACAATTATAGATATTGTCAATTAAACAGTTATTAAATGTCTTGACTGACCAACAGTCCAGAAACTAAATACTTCTCTTGTATCAAAGACCTAACACTCCTGAAAATAAATCCCCTTTTTGAAACCACGGCAAGGGAATTGTTGGCTTTTCTTGCTGAAATTCATGATCAATTATCAAAATTCTGCTGATTAGTGTTCCATTGATCGATTGATTGATTCTTTGAACAATAATTTAGCGGCATCTATGGACCAGGGGGTAACACATTTGTATTTTGATAAGAGGGTCAGCAGTTCGATCCACAGCCCCTGCAGTAAGAATGCACAAAAAGACGTGGGCAAGATACTTAACCCCACATTCTTCCTAAAGGCATGTGTACGTTATTATATTTAAAAGTGTATGCAAGTCGCTTTGGATTAGGACACCGTTAAATGTAATGTAATGTCATCTCTTATGTTTAGCCTTAAACAAAAGCCTGTTAAAAACCTACTGTGTGTTATTTTAAACTGCAAAGGCCCTTTAGTATACTTAGTGAGAACTACGGCCGTGTTTCTTGGATGAAAATGAAATATTTCTGTCTGTAGCTTGGATCTGGGCTCATTTAAACTCCCATGATTCAGCTTGCTAAACACAAGTCTCTCAGGTGACAGCAGTGAGTCTCCTGCAGCCAGGTGGCGCTGTCACAGGAAACCTTTTAAAGTTTTCTTCTTCCATATACTCATCTCAGTGAGAGTGTGTGTGTGTACAGGTCTCTGCACTGACTTGGTCCAAGATAAATATGCATGAGGGGCGTTCACACACAAAGGAGACCTGGTTAGGGGTCGGTCGGTGTGTGTGTGTGTGTGTGTGTGTGTGTGTGTGTGTGTGTGTGTGTGTGTGTGTGTGTGAGATCCATTTTCTCTCTTTCTAAATAGGCTGATTCAGTCCGGAGGTAATCTGAGCAGACCTGAGCAGAAAATGGAGAGCGGACACAGAGAGCAGTGTGTGTGTGTGTGTGTGTGTGTGTGTGTGTGTGTGTGTGTGTGTGTGTGTGTGTGTGTGTGTGTGTGGCCGTAATGAGACACACGCACTCACCCACACAACCACACCTCAACTATATAAACTCAAACACATAATAATGTACACACTGAAGCTCTGGCATCATCGACTAGCGACATATTTCATTATATTGAGGCTGTTACCGTCCACTAAATTGAGAAAATATTAAGAACAGGGTAAAAATCTAACATTAATAATGAAAGTATATCTATGTTATGAGCATGCATTAAATAACACTGTAACCCCCCCATGTTACTATTCTGTTGTTTTTAGTATTTTAAAACAAACCTTGTCCTTGTAATATATATCGCTATCTTTCCTGGTATGAATGTTTTTGAAAATATACAATAAAATCTACATGTTAGACAAACGTTATTCAATCTGTTTTTAATTCTGTAAAACTTCCGCTTGCTGTCATTATTGTTTGGATTTATTTGGTGAACAAAAATCCAGTCATAAAACAAGCATAAATAAATGAAGGGTTCACACACACACACACACACACACACACACACACACACACACACACACACACACACACACACACACACACACACACACACACACACACACACACACACACACACACACACACACACACACACACACACCACACACACACACACACACACACACACACACACACACACACACACACACACACACACACACACACAAGAGTGAGTCATCTTTACCTAAGTGGTTTTGGTGAAAAAGCATGTGTTTCGAAGGGAGTGAGCATACTGTACGATGGGATAAATGAGGTTTTGATTATTCAGCACAAGTAGTGGGAGTTTGTAAGAGTTGTGAAAGAAGGACCCATTTACTTTAATTCATCAAGACTTTTATCTGTTTTGAATTCTTCGTTCAACAAGGAATTTAGTAAGAACATCTTTAAAAAATCAAGCTAACACAGATTGAGTTATTTTTATTCAAATAATAATTTGAGGTGTGAAATATCCCTTTTTAATTAAGAACCAGTAGTATTTCCCTCAGTCGGGCCAGAGAGGTGTTTCCTGCTGGCTTCTGAGTGCTGTGGTGCACACAACACACCACACAACACACACACACACACACACACACACACACACACTACACACACACACACACACACACACACAATCACAACCACACACACACACACCACACACACACACACACACACACACACACACCACACACACACACACACTACACACACACACACATCACACACACACACACCCACACACACACACACACACACTCACACACACACACACACACAACACACACACACACACACACACACACACACACACACACACAACACACACACAACACACACACACACACACACACCCACACACACACACAACACACACACACACACACACACACACACACACACACACACACACACACACACACACACACACACACACACACACACACACACACACACACACACACACACACACACACACACACACACACACACACACACACACACACACACACACACACACACACACACACACCTCCATTCCCTGCCAATCCCACAGACCTGCGGCCTGCGAACAGATCCTCTTACACGTTTCCCCCCCCAGGTATCACACTGATCTCCTTTCAAAAAAAGAGCCCAGCAATTTTTCCAAAAAATGCATGTCTCTCCCCCGGCGCCTAATGAAACAAAGAACGTTTGCCTGGAGGCTGATTCACATGAAGCAGCATCATGAAGACATATGCTTGTGATTTTCAGTTTATGAAAAACAAAGGGGTTGCTATGTTCCCCTGAATCATTAGACAAACATTTCATTCTGTGGTTTTATACGTTAGGGAAATAAACAAAAGCCCTACTTTCAAGGCAGAATGAGAGACACAAACACTACTCAATCCTCCCGTCGTGTTCGAGTCAAATCTGGCAGATTTACCACTTTCATCAATAATAAATATATAGTTTTACATTTGGCTTTCTCAAGGCCTTATGATACCCTCCACAGTAGGCATTTGAACATTGCTGATCACCACTTTCATTACATTTTGAGTGGTTTAGCCAACTTTGTAACACCTATGATGTAGGTGAGGAAATGAATGGGTAACCCTAGATTATATAATAATGATAATACATTTGTTTTTTAAGCGCTTTTTCAGGTGCTCAAAGACGCTTTACAGTGATGATAAAAAGGAAATAAAATGTAAAATGTTGAATTAAAATATTAAAACAGCAACACAACATTACATCCATGTACATCCATTAACTAAAACGACAAAAAAAGCTATATGCACTGCAGTCATGTAGTCCACTACTCTGAGACATTGCATACATCTTAAAAGGGTGTTAAATACAATTTGTTGATGATTAATGGTTTTTATAATAATGTAATAACAGTTCAAACAGACCTGTCAAATTTGAGCGGTAACACCAAAGTAAAGAAGGAGGAACGAACCCGACAGGAGGGTTACACTTCTCCACATCAGAGAAAACCCTACTCTCTGCCACATCATCACAGCCACATCATGTGGTGTCTCCTCTGAAAAAGGAAACACCTAAATGACAACCTGGCTGCCTAACCCAGGCCACACTGAGACCTGTGAAAAGAGAGCTGTCAGCGGAGGTCGGAGGAAAGATAAACTCACAGACAGAGATCAAATTAAAGCTGCAATCTAACGATGGATTTACGAGCTGAGGAGGGATGTTACCTGACAGCCAGAAAATAAAAAACAACAACTAAAGAAACAACGGAAAGCTAGAGTCGGCTGCCTTAAAGTATCCCTAATTTCTTCCATGATTAAGACCTATGAATAGTTTATTTGGCACTAGATTGAATACGTATTTGACCAGTGAGGTTAGATAAAAGAGTTTTTGGGAATACATACTCATGACTTTCTGTGGTCAAAACCAAGAGTATTTCATTACGAATGAGTGAGATGAAAAACAGACATGAAAACAAACATTACTATAAGATTATAATCCACAGAAAAGACAAATCAGGTCAAGTCTTCTTTCTTTAGCACAGTTCATTCCTCCTGGGGCCAAACAGGTTTCAGATGTTTATCACGTAGATGTGAATCTGGCCGTGACCTTTGCTCCCTGACCTCTTTCTCCCCTCATTTCCTGTTTAACTCAGCTATTATCATAAAGGCAAAATTAGCCTGTATATATGTATTTCTAGCCGCCCATATTAAAAGTTTTAGATGGGTACCTATTATAGATGTATGATGTTTTCTATGTAACCCCAAATCATGATGATATCGCAAGGATATTTTATTTGTTGGTTTTTTATTGACTTCACTTTCCTTTCTCGTGGTTACTTATTCTTACACTTTTGAAATGCCTCGATCGCCTTCTTGTTTATGCAAAATGTGCCAAATTGTCCAACTGGAAGTGTTTCTTAATGTCTTCTAAATGCATGTAGTTAATTTTAAATCTGCTCTGAATGGTTGCTTGGCAAATAAGAGCAACATGTTATTACCGTTAAAACGCTGATATGGTGGCGTGTTTTCACATCAATCTGTAAAAATATATGATGCTCACCCATGAAAACATCTTACAAAATGACTGATAGCAACAATCAAGTCATTTCTGTGCTGCCTATTAAAGTCTTACGGCATTTACTGCAAAAAATCTCTATTTTCAACAATCCCAACACGGTCAATCCAACAAATAAGTGCCTCTAATCTCAGGTATTGCTGGTTCTGTACCTCTATCTGCTGCACGGTGAGGTCCAGGAAGGTGTTCTCGTTGCGGACGCTGATCAGGCTCTTGGGGCCCTTGCAGCCCATGCTGGTCCCCAGGCCTCCGTTCAGCTTCACCACCACCAGCTTGTTCAGGCAGTCGGCCACGCTGTTCGGCAGGCCGCGGCCCAAGATCCTCTCATAGGGCTGGATCTGAGGAGAGGAAGAGAGAGAGGGTTAGGGAACCAGCAGGAGAGGAGAAGAGAGAGGGTCAGGGAACCAGCAGGAGAGGAGGAGAGAGAGGGTCAGGGAACCAGCAGGGGAGGAGGAGAGAGAGAGGGTCAGGGAACCAGCAGGAGAGGAGGAGAGAGAGGGTCAGGGAACCAGCAGGAGAAGGAGAGAGAGGGTCAGGGAACCAGCAGGAGAGGGAGAGAGAGAGAGGGTCAGGGAACCAGCAGGAGAGGAGGAGAGAGAGGGTCAAGGAACCAGCAGGAGAGAAGGAGAGAGAGGGTCAGGGAACCAGCAGGAGAGGAGGAGAGAGAGGGTCAGGGAACCAGCAGGAGAGGAAGAGAGAGAGGGTCAGGGAACCAGCAGGAGAGGGAGAGAGAGGGTCAGGGAACCAGCAGGAGATGAGGAGAGAGAGGGTCAGGGAACCAGCAGGAGAGGAGGAGAGAGAGGGTCAGGGAACCAGCATGAGAGGGAGAGAGAGAGGGTCAGGGAACCAGCAGGAGAGGGAGAGAGAGAGGGTCAGGGAACCAGCAGAAGAGGAGGAGAGAGAGAGGGTCAGGGAACCAGCAGGAGAGGAGGAGAGAGAGGGTCAGGGAACCAGCAGGAGAGGGAGAGAGAGAGGGTCAGGGAACCAGCATGAGAGGAGGAGAGAGAGGGTCAGGGAACCAGCATGAGAGGAGGAGAGAGAGGGTCAGGGAACCAGCATGAGAGGAGGAGAGAGAGAGGGTCAGGGAACCAGCATGAGAGGGAGAGAGAGGGTCAGGGAACCAGCATGAGAGGAGGAGAGAGAGGGTCAGGGAACCAGCATGAGAGGAGGAGAGAGAGGGTCAAGGAACCAGCAGGAGAGGAGGAGAGAGAGGGTCAGGGAACCAGCATGAGAGGAGGAGAGAGAGAGGGTCAATGAACCAGCAGGAGATGAGGAGAGAGAGAGGGTCAGGGAACCAGCAGGAGATGAGGAGAGAGAGGGTCAGGGAACCAGCAGGAGAGGAAGAGAGAGAGGGTCAAGGAACCAGCAGGAGAGGAGGAGGGAGAGGGTCAGGGAACCAGCAGGAGAGGAAGAGAGAGAGGGTCGGGGAACCAGCAGGAGAGGAGGAGAGAGAGGGTCAAGGAACCAGCAGGACATTTGCATTTCCATTTGTTTATTTAGAAACATATAAATATTAGGGCCGGGACTTTAACGCGTTAATTAAGATTAATTAATTACACAAAAATTAACGCGTTAAAAAAATTAACGCATTTTAATCGCACTTATTTTTGCACCGCGGAACGTTTCTCACTGGATGAGTTTCAGGCGTACCGATTATACTGGAGCACCAACTAACGTTCATGACTTCAGACAACAACAAACCACAGTGAACAACAGTGGGAAATGTTTTAAAAAACGGACGGATGGAAGCGTTGATAAGAGCACGGTTGTGTGCAAATTATGCAAAAAGGAATTCGCATATCACCGCAGCACATCAAGCCCCAAGTATCACCTCAATGCAAAACATATAGCAGCTAGCGTGGACGTTAGCCTCTTTTATCGCGTTCACACCAAAAAGAGCCGGTACTAAAATTAGTTCATGAGAACCTTTTTACCCCCACGAAAGTCCCTGCTAGAGAGCAGAGAGCTGCTAGAGAGCAGGGACTTTCGTACGGCTCTCTTGTGAGAAAAGAGCTATATTTCTGATTGGCTGGGCGGATTGCAAACCACGCCCCGTAAAACTCCCAAAAAGTTTTGTGAAGCCGCCATTTTATTATCCTCGTATTAGCATTATTAGCATTAGCCCAGCGCAGAAACGCAGAGAGACTAACTTATGGCAATACAAAATAAAACATGGGAGCGGTGGAGATGAGGAGGTGTCGGCGTTCTGGCGATTTACTCGGAAGGCTACTGAAGCCAGTCCCCAACTCCGGGGACTTCCGGCCGGGGACTTTGGGTGGTTTGCGGCCTGCCAGTAAACCCAAAGCAGAAGAAGAAGTGACGTCAACGGCTTAATTTGCCTAATCCACCCCCAGGTTCAAAGAGTTCTCATGAACCAAGTTCTCATGAACCTTTGTGGGAAAAGTACTGCGGTGTGAATGCGCCTAATGGTATACTAAAATCCATGTGAAAAAAATTGCTTCTCACTGTTCTCAGGTCAAATATTTATAGGTGATTAAAAATGCGATTAATTTCGATTAATTAATTACAAAGCCTCTAATTAATTAGATTACTTTTTTTTAATCGAGTCCCGGCCCTAATAAATATGTATCTTTTGCAAAAATGATGAACCACCCAGGAGTCTCAGGTCTTCTAGGACGGGTCTGCTCTCTGCTGCACGAGTCAGAACTAAATAAGGAGAAGCAGCATTGCGTTTTTATGCCCCAACCATCTGGAACAAACTGCCTGATTCCGGCAGGTCAGCTGCAACTGTTGATATTTTTTAAATCCAGATTAAAAACTTTTCTTTTCGACGCAGCATTTGGATGAGTTGTTTTAATTCAAACTGCAGTTTGGCTTTTATCCATGTATTTTATACCTGTTGTGTTGATTTTACTATCTCTTATCTTATTTTGTAAACACTTTGGGTTGCCGTGTGCGGAAAGGTGCTGTATAAATAAACTTGCCTCGCCTTGAATCAAGTGTTTTTGGTTATCATTTCTTGGATTATGCAGATTTCAGTAGTTATTTAAAACAATTTAGTCAAATGTCAAAGGCTTTACCGGAATACTCTTGAAGACACACGACACATTTTGTGGCATGTTTTTGTGTAAACGTCGCTGGTGTTAATTGCCATGTCTTAACGCAGCTGTTTTAAATGCAGTATTTAGCACTTTGGTTGGCGAGGCAGCGAAAGCCATTAGAGTATAGTATAGTGTGTGTGCGTGTATGTGTTTAAAGCCACATTACTGGGTCAATACCACACCTATCATCAACGTTTTCACACATAATGTATCGACTTATTCTAAATGTCTCCCGCAGAGCAGAGAGGAGTGAGAGAGGATGAGTTCACAGAGTAACACAGAGGACACTGCTGTGTGTAAACTCACAGGAACGAGCAGCACACACACTGCTCTCACTTGGTGCTTGTGTTTCTCCTCAAGTTTCTTTCAGCTTGATTACATTTCACTCTTTGGGGATTTTCTTTTTTTTGTAATCTAGTTTTAAGGGTGAGTAATGTGCAGAAGAATCCAGGGAGAGTCCATTCTGACCAAATGTTACGACAGCTTTTAGATGTTGGGAAGTGAGTGAGCATGTCAACTCTAGATGTGTGTGCCTTCCTATAGTAACAACGTGTGTGTGTGTGTGTGTGTGTGTGTGTGTGTGTGTGTGTGTGTGTGTGTGTGTGTGTGTGTGTGTGTGTGTGTGTGTGTGTGTGAGGAAATGAAAAGCCAGGATGTGTCCCTGTGTCCTTTCCTGCTTAAAGCACAGCTCCACCAATCAGTGTTGCGGTCACATTGCAGACCTCCTGATGGAAACAGACGCTATCTCTCCTCTGGTGGCTAACTCGCCCACCCCACCCCCCACAGAACAATCTACACACACTTTTATCAGCCAATTCACCTCTGCTGTAACACTGCAAATGTCACCGCTGCAGGACTTATAAAGGAATTCTCATTCTGATAGTGACAACCTGGACACAGAGTTGTTTTTATTTGTCAACTGACTTACATGAAAGGAGTGCAGGTGGGTGGTAAACACTTACTGTTATCATATATTAAAGCGGTTTCATTTCTAAATCTTTGCAGGTACTGGAAAACAAAAAAGACATTTAGAAAGTAAGCAAGAATTCACAGAGAAGGAATAGAGAGGATGTGTGGTTTTATATTGAGGAACTTTCCTCTGGGATCCCCATCCTACCCCTGCACCCCCGCAGTTAAAAGGCTTCCACTTCCAGATGTTCGTTTTCCTTTCAGGGCGGTACAGACGGGGCCTGCTTTTTCCTCTTCTTCTGTGTGTGTGTGTGTGTGTGTGTGTGTGTGTGTGTGTGTGTGTGTGTGTGTGTGTGTGTGTGTGTGTGAACACAGCACTCAGAAGCCAGCAGGAAACACCTCTCTGGCCCGACTGAGGGAAATACTACTGGTTCTTAATTAAAAAGGGATATTTCACACCTCAAATTATTATTTGAATAAAAATAACTCAATCTGTGTTAGCTTGATTTTTTAAAGATGTTCTTACTAAATTCCTTGTTGAACAAAGAATTCAAAACAGATAAAAGTCTTGATGAATTAAAGTAAATGGGTCCTTCTTTCCCAACTCTTACAAACTCCCACTACTTGTGCTGAATAATCAAAACCTCATTTATCCCATCGTACAGTATGCTCACTCCCTTCGAAACACATGCTTTTTCACCAAAACCACTTAGGTAAAGATGACTCACTCTTATGTGGAAGTGTTTTAAAAGTAGATGTTTGATGAAATGAAATCTATAAAGCCTGGGTAAGGTAAATAATTAACCAACGACCGGATACATGAGACTTGTGTAAAGGGTTGTAAATGGTTGTTTTGATAATGCTTTGCTTCAAATCGCTGCCCCCATTTTCTTAAATTCATAAAGACTTTTCAAATGTTTGGGGATTCTGTGTTCACCGTTGAGGCACGTGAGAAAAACTGTTTTCTTCATCAATTCAATGTAGCACAACTGATCTACAGATGTTCATTTAGGAAGTATTTCTTCAAGCCATACACTTCAGAAGGATTCAGAGTGTTATACAACTAAAATATGGTTTGTACAATGTGGGAATAAAATGGAAAGGGAAGATGTCGACATGTCTGGAATCAAACTGTTATCTCTGGTTCAGTGGAGACACAGACTTGTTACTCAGAGAACAAGTCTGACTGTTCATTTGAAATATTTGTATGTTGCTGACAGAAAGAGGAATGGATAACTTCGTGTACAGACAACATTGGTCTAATTCCGGGAATAACTTGAGATCTTCATGCTCTTGAAAATGTATGAAGAAAATATTGTTTTCATTGCTGACAGTGATCTGAATACAGAAACAGATGCTCATCAGGATGTAGTTCAAGATCAGATTTCCACATTTTGAGGATTTAGACAGCGGCTTTTGGCCGTTATAAAAAACATTACTGACCCGATAATTCTGTAGAATATCATTACGTTAACATCAGCTACATCTGGCTTTTACCCGATGGCTCTAAATCAAACACATAATGTCAGCATATCTCAAATGTCGTGTGGATTAAGAGACAGTAGCTTGAAGGAGGTTCTTACCCTCATTACTTCTGCCCGCCCTACCACCTGTCCTCTGGACCCTATCCCTTCAAACCTCCTTCAGACTATCGCTCCTGATATTCTACCGTTTCTCACCCATTTCATCAACACTTCTCTAACTTCTGGTCACTTTCCAAACAGTCTCAAGGAGGCAAGAGTAAACCCTCTCCTAAAGAAACCCACTCTCAACCAGTCTGATGTTATAAACTACAGGCCTGTCTCTCTCCTCCCGTTCCTGTCTAAATCACTTGAACGCGCTGTCTTTAAACAACTCTCCTGTTATCTCAATCAGAACAACCTTCTGGATCCGCACCAGTCTGGTTTCAAGGCAGGTCACTCCACAGAAACTGCTCTCATTGCTGTCACGGAGGAACTGCACACTGCCAAAACTGCATCCCTCTCCTCTGTCATCATCCTGTTGGACCTGTCTGCTGCATTCGACACGGTGAATCATCAGATCCTCCTTCGCACTCTCCAAAAACATGGAGTTTCAGGCTCTGCTCTTTCCCTCCTCACCTCATACCTGAAAGACCGTACCTACAGGGTGACTTGGAGAGGGTCTGAGTCCGACCCTTGTCAATTAACTACAGGGGTCCCTCAGGGCTCTGTTCTTGGTCCCCTCCTCTTCTCCCTGTACACAAACTCGCTCGGATCAGTCATTAGCCCGCATGGTTTTTCATACCACTGCTACGCTGACGACACCCAATTAATTCTGTCCTTTCCCCGCTCAGAGACCCAGGTCGTTGCACGCATCTCTGCTTGTCTAGCTGACATCTCTCAGTGGATGTCTGCTCATCACCTCAAGCTCAACCTTGACAAGACTGAGCTGCTCTTCCTTCCGGGAAAAGATTGTCCCACTCTTGACCTAACAATCAACATCGGCACCTCAGTTGTTTCCCCGACTCAGACTGCAAGGAATCTGGGTGTCACCCTAGATAACAACCTGTCCTTCACTGCAAACATCGCTGCTACAACCCGTTGCTGCAGATACACGCTTTACAACATCAGGAAGATACGTCCCCAGCTGACACATAAAGCGACTCAGGTTCTGGTCCAGGCTCTCGTCATCTCACGCCTAGACTACTGCAACTCCCTCCTGGCTGGTCTACCTGCATGTGCCATCCGACCTCTGCAGCTCATCCAGAATGCAGCGGCTCGTCTGGTCTTCAACCTTCCTAAATTTTCCCACACCACTCCGCTCCCTTCACTGGCTTCCGGTAACTGCTAGAATCCACTTCAAGACACTGGTACTTGCTTACCATGCTGCGAATGGATCTGGCCCTTCCTACATCCAGGACATGGTTAAACCGTACACCCCAGCGAGTGCACTACGCTCTGCATCAGCCAAACGACTCGCTGCGCCCTCGCTGCGAGGGGGACCCAAGTTCCCATCGGCAAAAACACGTGGGTTTGCTGTCCTGGCTCCAGGATGGTGGAATGAGCTCCCCATTGACATCAGGACGGCAGATAGCTTGCACATCTTCCGGGGCTAACTGAAAACTCATCTCTTTCGACTCCACTTCGAGCGATAGAACTATTAACGAAGCACTTTTATACTAATAAAGGACTGGCTTACCTAAAGCCAGTTGAGTAGCACTTGAAATGTTTGGCTCTATGAAACCTGATGTACTTATATGATTCTGTTTTCTTCAAGGTTGTGTCTTCCTGGTCGAATGTACTTATTGTAAGTCGCTTTGGATAAAAGCGTCAGCTAAATGCAATGTAATGTAAAAAGGATAATCTGCTTCTTAGTGTTTCCACAACAGGAAAAAAGTAGCTTGATTATAAAAATACCGACAGCTGATTTTGATCGATTTGCATCCTTCTCCCAAATGTGTTTTCATCATGTTACAGTACTAAGACCATGGTAGTACGATGCATATCTTAGTCGATGCAGGAGAACATGTACTGTCAGCTATGTAAAGAGTACATTTCTGATACGAGTAATACCGGATGGAGGCCACGTCTGAACTGAAATGTACAGAGCAGGTACATCCAATTCAAAACCTTTATTTATCCAGGTAAAATCCCATTGAGATCAATGATCTCTTTTTCAAGGGAGACCTGCAGCAGTAGGTTCCACAAGAAGACATAAACAACAGAACAACAAAAGGACATCATACAGCAAAATGTACAGGGATTACAATTTACATATTTAACCACAAGTACAGGTACCAACAGCATCTGATTTTGTAGCATCTAACCGAGCTTTAAAAACATGTAGTGGTACTAGCTTGGTAATTTTCCATTCTTTTTGCAAACTGTTCCATGTTAGTGGAGCTGCACATCTAAAAGCTTTCTTCCCTAAGACAGTCCTAGCACTTGGCACATTTAATAAAACCACAGCATGCGATCTCAGGCAATAAGTACTTTCAATTCGCAGAGAGATCAGGGAGCAGATATAAGATGGTAGTTTATCCAACATGGCTTTGTAAATGAAAAAGTACCAGTGACTGAGCCTCCGTACAGTAAGTGATGGCATAACCGCCTTGGTATACAGGGTACAGTGATGCGTAAGTGCTTTACAATTTGTCAAAAATCTCAGTGCACTGTGATACGCAGCATCTAACTTGCTCAGGTAATTGGCAGGTGCATTCATATATAACAAATCACCATAATCCAGCACAGGTAAAAAGGTCACAGTGACTAGCCTTTTCCTGGCCTCAAGTGAGAAACAGGACTTATTTCTGTAAAAGAAACCTAGCCTAACCCTCAGCTTTTTAAGCAGGTTATTGACATGAAGTTTAAAAGTGAGACAGTCATCAAGCCAGATACCCAAGTATTTGTAACAGGTAACCACTTCAAGTTGTATTTCTTGCGTAGTTACAATATCCAAAGCAGTCTCTGGTGTATTTTTAGCTTTAGCTTTAGAAAAGAGCATTACCTTGGTTTTATCCACATTTAAAAGAAGCTTAAGCTCAGAGAGCTGAGCCTGAATAATGTTAAAAACAGCCTGTAATTTAACAACAGCCTCGTTAATCGAGGGACCTGCACAGTACATAACGGTATCGTCCGCATAAAAATGTAAGGTTGCTCCTTCGACATTTTCACCTAAACTATTAATATAGATAGAGAATAATAGCGGACCTAAAACTGAACCTTGTGGTACACCATTAGTGATGTTTAACCACTCAGAAGACAGCCCATCAAACTGAACACATTGGGATCTTTCAGAGAGGTAGTTTACAAACCACCCTACTGCATGGCTGGACATGCCTATACTGACCAGCCTTTGCTTCAAAATGCAATGATCGACAGTATCAAAAGCTTTGGATAGGTCAACAAATAGAGCTGCACAACTCTGCTTATTATCTAAAATACTCGTAATATCATTCACCACTTTCATTGTGGCAGTGATGGTGCTATGTTGCTTTCTGAAGCCTGACTGATGTTTAGACAGGATGTCATTGTTACATAAAAACTCCTTTACCTGTTCACTCACTAAGCGTTCAAGAACCTTGGCCAGAACTGACAACTTAGAGATGGGTCTATAATTGTTTAATAAGGTGGCCTCCCCTCCTTTTAGTAGTGGCAGGACATAAGCTGACTTCCATACTTTTGGGATTTTGTTCGTGCTGAGGGAGAGGTTAAAAAGAGTAGTAAGAGGTGGAGCAATAAAATCTGCAGCTATCTTTAAAAAGAAAGGTTCTACGTTGTCCGGACCAGCCGGCTTTTTAGGATCTAGCTTAGTTAAGACTTCACGAACAACATCAACAGTAAAAGGAGTAAAACTGAAGGGGTTTTCCAGACCACATTGTTCTGAGTCACCGACTGTGGTGTTCACAGAAGCAGAATTAGAAACAGAATGAAACAGAGAGCCACAGGACACAAAATGCTCATTAAAACAATTTAGTATGGTGGTCCTATCCGATATAGTGCCAGATACTGTGGTAAGGCACGGAGGTAGCTCATTACGGATATCACCGGTGGATATCGATTTTATGGCTTTCCAGAATTTTCTAGGGTTGTTCAGGTTCTTTGTGGTAACTGACAGATAATACTTAGATTTAGCACTTTTGACATGTGAAGTGAAGCTATTTCTTAGCTGCCTAAAACGCAGCCATTCTACCTCTGAGCCTGAATTCCTAGCCTTTGCCCAGGCCTTGTTTCTCTCATGTAGGAGAATAGATAATTCAGCAGAAAACCAAGGATTGTCTCGTCCCTTCACTCTAAATTTACGCAGGGGTGCATGTCTATCTATAATTTCCATAAAACCAAGATAAAAATAAGACCATGCGGTTTCTACATCAGCACACAGATCGATTTTTCCCCAATCAAACCCAAACAGATCATGCACAAAACCCTGCTCCACAAAATGTTTGATGTCTCTCTTGATGATAATACGAGGTTTAACCTTTTGGACCTTAGTGTCCCTAATTGTGGCTACAACACAGTGGTCACTCAAATCATTCGCAAATACTCCCACAGCTGAGTATTTATAGGGAACATTAGTTAAAATGAGATCAATTAGGGAGGATTTATTTGGGGACTTAATATTAGGGCGAGTAGGACTGTCAACAATCTGAGTAACATTTAAAGAGATACAAAGGTTTTTAAAATCCTCTGACACTGCAGTTAACCAGTCCCAGTTAAAATCTCAAAGTAGCACTATTTCCTTGTAGTCTAATTGCGATAAAATATTTGCTAGTGAAGACAAGGAGTCTTTGACAGCTGAGGGGGGTCTGTAACAGCCCACGACCATGACCTGTTGACCCTTTGCCACTTCTATATTTAAGGCTAAAAATTCAAATAGCTTACTGATCGATTTGGAAACTACAGCGGTTACACTGAACTTATTAACATAAATGGCAACGCCGCCACCTTTATTAGGCCGGTCGGTACGATACACATTAAAACCATTTAAGGCAATGTCAGAGGCCAAAATAGATTTATTTAGCCACGTCTCTGATAAGACAATGACGTCTGCGTCAGTCGAGCTCGCCCAGATACGGACAAAATCTAGTTTACCTAACAGACTGCGCACATTCAAGTGGATGAAACCCAACCCAGATCTAGCTTTAAAATCAGCAGGAATAGCGATCTGACTACTACTACTGGGCGGACCAGGGTTAGGTTGTACATTTCCTGACAGTAATAACAACAACAAAAACAGGCATCTTTTCCTCTTAAACGACACAAATACATTGTCATCTAATTTAGAATCACCGGAAAAGTCTGCGAGAGTGTGATTAGAGCTTAAGAAGCAGTCCTGAAGAACCATCATCGCAGGAAAACAAAAAAGACAAACATATTTTGTTGAGCAGATTGACTGTGACAAGGCAACCGGTAATTTTTTGTGTAACACATCGAACCTTTGCAGGGGATGCCCACTGCGGGTGGCAGAACAGACCTGAATCCAGTAGACTCCTCAGAAAGATTAGAGATCTTCTCATAGTCCAAAATAGTTAACAGGCACAGCAGAATCCCGATATGGGCCATTTTCCCAGACCAGGGAACCGCGATGTTCCTGGAGCAAAATCAGCACAGCAGCAAAGGACAGGCGAAAGCAGCAGCGTGGTATCCCCGGGGTGAAAGCAGGCCTCTGCTACAGCAGAACCAGGACAGGTGGGAAGCAGGCCCCAGCCGTGGTAAAAAACCTCCTCAGTAAAGCAGCACACGCCCGGTGGAAGCAGGCCAAGCCCGAAGCGTGGATCCACTCCGTCTCTCCGCGACGACTCCGGGGTAAAAACCTCTCCAGTGCAGCCGTGCAGGTGGGAGCAGGCCTCCGTAGATCGCAGATCGCAGGCAGCAAACAGGTGGAGCCGCTCCGTCTCTTCGCGACGAGCAGGCCTCCGTAGATCGCAGATCGCAGGCAGCAACAGGTAGAGCTGCTCCGTCTCTCCGCGACGTCTCTGGGGTAAAAACCTCTCCAGTGCAGCCGTGCAGGTGGGAGCAGGCCTCCGTAGATCGCAGATCCCAGATCGCAGGCAGCAACAGGTGGAGCCGCTCCGTCTCTTCGCGACGAGCAGGCCTCCGTAAATCGCAGATCGCATGCAGCAACAGGTGGAGCCGCTCCGTCTCTTCGCGACGTCTCCGGAGGAAAAACACCTCAGTACAGCCGTACTCACAGGTAGGCCTCCGCAGATCGCAGATAACTAAAACTACTACTTGTATAAGCAGGGATGGTTAAAAGTTTGTAAGCAGGAGAGCTAGATGCTAACAGATGCTAACAGGTAGTGCGAGCCTGTAGAAATTGCGACTGCCTCCAATGCTCTTTTGACAGTCAGATGCTAACCTTTAAAATACCTGTCATGCACAGGAGTGGTGGATTTGACCTTTTTCCAACACCCCAACAAACCTGCTCTAAAGAAACTGTGTTCAGAGCAGGCAAAAGAAGTGATACAAGAACAACTGGAAAAACACGAGGAAACATTGATGAGGCTTTCCTCATCCGGTGACAGCTGTTGGTGGGTGAACAATTGTGTATTATTTTGTTGTGGCTGTTTTCTTGGTACCATGGTCTTGGCAAAATAGAGCTAAGCAAATTATAACTCCGGACTGACTCATTTTGATATAAAAAAAAGAATGAACATGTGCACAAGATGATAGGACGCAGTGTTATTTTCACCTTTAAAAAGGTACATTTTTGTCAAATTTGCATATTCTTGTTTTTTTCTATCTGAAATGCATGTTGGCATTTGACTATGAAGCCAGGTACACATTCCTGTCATTGTCAGCTCATATGTCAGCTGTGTGGTTTTATAGCTTAAAATTATACTGGATTATTCATTTTGTTGGCAGTGGTTGTTAAAAAATGTAGTGCCCATTTTCCTTTACTCTCCTCACTTTCATCAAATCAATCTGAAACACATCGCTCAAAGTTAAATCTTAGCGGGGTGGAGAAGCTTCAGAAAATCCACATCAGAAATCAAAACCCATGCCTCTAGTCTAGACACACGATGGTTTTCATATGTGAACTTCTGTCACATGACATTCGATGACAGAAGATAATGTTAAAAATGCTCACATGAAAATCATTGTATGCCCGTCCTTAAAAAGAGACTTTATTGTCAAGGTATTAAATCCAGGGGTTGATGTAGTTCCCATTTTCCTTTACTCTCCTCACTGAGACAGGATGATGCCCAATCATGTATCCTCACCCTCTTCCCCCCCACTCCCCATCTCATTACTGTGTGTCTGTCATTTTCTCCTTCACTGGATGTTCCCCGTTGCAAAACTTGTCTCTCCAAACCTCTAATCTTCTCTCCGTCTCCCTTTATGAAACTCTCAATGTCCTCTTTTCACACTTCATTCATCTTTTCCTGCTCCTATCTCCATCTTTACTCTTCTCCATCTTGCAAAAATAAATGAGGCGGCTCAGAATTGGGGAGAGATGCAGTTACTCTACGCTGACGGAGGAGGAAAAGACAGATGAGGCTTTGTGTTTGGTTACAGAGTCCAGAGCCAGGGGAGAAACTGAGGAAGTTTTGTCAATGTTCAGTGAGACAGAATCAAACGGGCTGACAAACGCCAGGCAGCAACATCTCTGGCATGAAACCTTCTTAATTAGGGATGCACGATATGAGGATATGAGACTATATTGAATAATATCTCCATCATTACAAAATGACCACAAATAAACATATCTTGTTTTATTCATTCTCAGTTCTGCCTTTCAGTTCTGCTTAAACGTTAAACTGAAAACGAAAAAAGGTGCAGTTTTCTACAATCTATTTCAGAAAAACCCCATGTTGCAATATGACAGTGTTTTGCAATGTGTTCATAGCCCAAGGTGACATTGCAATGACGTTAAAAATAACGAACTATTTAGCAGTCCTTTGCTTCATGTGCGAGTTGTCTTTGGAAAAAATATTTGGACCACAGGCTGTATTTCACAACAGGAAGTGAGAGCAAACTATTAGGCATTGCAACAAATCATGTTTGTTTGAACTTGCAGAGCTGGCGATTGGGAATGTCAGGTTTACTTCCCATCAGAACAATACCCTTAGTGTATACTGACAACTATTATTTGTAAATCTTCCAGCGAATCAGGAAGCTGTCCCTTTTTGAAAACCCACTTAAAATAGGCTAATAACTGATCTCACTAGTGAATGATTCAATAAGCCATTAAACACATATTGCAAACCCTTCAGTAATGGTGCCTTAAGAGAAGTGGAGAGAAGAGAAAAAATCATTTTAATGAGACAATCTGAGAGGGAAACATAAGCAGAACAAATCTAAAAGGTCGGGGACACTGTCTAGTCATCAGTTTCAATAAACACATTAAGTGCAGCGTCCTGGTAAAGCTTTCATCAAATCCATCTGAAACACATCACTCAAAGTTAAATCTTAGCAGCGTGGAGAAGCTTCAGGAAATCACGTATAAAAATCCACATCAGAAATCAAAACACATCCCTTTAGTCCACACGTGTGTCAAACTCAAGGCCCGGGGCCAAATCAGGCCCGTGGTGGATTTAATTTCAGCCCGAAGGATAATTTCTAATTACTATTAGATCTGGCCCGCCGGTATATTGCACGCACACCTTCACTCCATCCTGAGGGTTTCCTCCGCTCAGAGCCTGAGCCCAGACATTGATGACCTTGCACCCGAGATGAGATGCCAAGTATCTGCTTGAACTAGCATCACAGAGCAGCACACTGAGTTCAATGGATGTTTCCTTCTGCACTTTCTTTCTTGAGACAACAGGGCATGCTTGTTTTTTTCTTTGAGGGAAATAGTTTTGTTGAAGCTGCTGTTGGCCTGTGGAAAAATGTACTCATAAGAAATGACTCGGGAAAAGCTGCAGATAGAGCCATAAGAAATGAATGCAACTGATTATTTCATGTTGTTTTTATAGGCAATAATTTAAGCTTTGTTAGTTCCAGGTTTAATATGTGCAATAAGTTCACTTCAATAAGTTTTGCAATAAACATTGAACCAGGCCGGCCCTCGACTAGCACCCATTTTTTTTATTTTGGCCCACTGTGTATTTGAGTTTGACACCCCTGCTCTAGACACACGATGGTTTTCATATGTGAACTTCTGACAGAAGATAATGTTAAAAATGCTCACACATGAAAATCATTGCATGCGAGTCCTTAAGAGACTTTATTGTCAGGGTATTAAATCATGCAAGTTGGTGAAGAATGTGGGGACAATTAAAACAATGTGCATCATGTTTAGATGTAACATGGGTGTGTGTGTTTTGCCTGCTTTAATGCCTCAGCACACTTACACCTCTCCTTACCCTTTAACAATTCACAGCGGCACTACCATGACAACAACATTAAAAAAACACATAAGGATAAACCCATTGTTCTCTATAAAACAGACCACTGTACTTGGATTGTAAACAAGGAGAAATGCCTGTTTTACTTCACAGTGAATTACAAATAAATGATTGTATCTGGGCAAAAGATATTGCATCATGACAATTTCCAGCTTCTTACGAACTTGGCTGAGATCAACACAAAGTCACACAGTCAACACAAAGTCACACAGTAGGAAGCAGGAAGTTTCAAACACAGCAAACAGACAGTCATGTATCTCAGCTTTACTTACAGGCTTCTCTCATGTGCAACACTTTGACTGACACATAACACTGTGCAGGCTTGGAATTTCGTCATTTTAGGGGCAAGGCCATTTGGCCTTCCCGTTCACGTTTTTTTCAAGGGCACAAAGGCCACATGACAGGGCACAAAGGCCACATGACAGGGCACAAAGGCCACATGACAGGGCACAAAGGCCACATGACAGGGCACAAAGGCCACATGACAGGGCACAAAGGCCGTTTGGTTAAATTACGCTGGTCAATCAACATGACTGAAAAGTGTAGCACTAACGTCAACACCAGTCGTTTTACAAATGGCTGAATAGCAATAGTGTTTCTTAAACGTATACGTTAAGTTCAGCCATAAACCACATAAGTCAGTCATGTATTATATCAAAACCGCTTAGCAAGAAAAATACTAGATTCAAAGGTGACAGCTATCTGCTAGTTTGTAGAAGCAACACTAGATGTAGACCCCTTGAAGGGAAGACGTTAGCGCTATACAAACTAGCTATCGCTAGTTTTCATGACAAAATGTAACGAGTCGACTTTAAATAGGCTAATACAATGGTAATTACCTATTAATAGTACTTTCTATAAACACGTAAATGTTAAGTCCTTTCAAATACTACCACATACTTCAGTTAAATCATATCAAAACAGCTTGGTCCGCTTGCTTTCCTGTGCTTGTCTTGCTCCCGCGGCTGAGGAGGAGGCTGTCGGGCCCCTACAGGCATTTCTGACGGAACAATCACAGCAGAGCAATCGCTCTGATCCACAGGCACGGGACTATCCTACTGCGCGCACTAATATGACTTTACTAGCGTTGTTTACACTGGAACTTTTGACAGGGGCACCAAGGCCACTTTGGCCGTGAATTGCATTTTTTTTTCACAGGGCATCACGGCCAAAGTGCGGGGCAACGACGGCCATGGCCGTCGTGGCCGTCGTGAAATTCCCACCCTGACACTGTGTTCACACTTCAAAGATCCTCCCTTGAGGTGAAACCTAATCCTACTCTGTTAAACCTTTAAGTCTTGCACTTTGAAGTTTACACATAACATGGAAACTCAGTGTCCAGGAAACAGAAGCATCCCTTCCTTGTGACTGGAAACTAAGGAAGAGCTACAAAATGAGAATTACTTTCAGTTAAAGGGAACCAGGAAATCCTGCACAAGCACCTCGAAGAAACTCTGATGAGTCGGCACTTTGATTGGCTTTGTATGTGTGAAAGTGACTTTAGAGATACAAAGGCATCAGCAACTGCGTATCACAGTGCACTGAGATTTTTGACAAATTGTAAAGCACTTACGCATCACTGTACCCTGTATACCAAGGCGGTTATGCCATCACTTACTGTACGGAGGCTCAGTCACTGGTACTTTTTCATTTACAAAGCCATGTTGGATAAACTACCATCTTATATCTGCTCCCTGATCTCAGGCTCAGATCTCTGAGCTTAAGCTTCTTTTAAATGTGGATAAAACCAAGGTAATGCTCTTTTCTAAAGCTAAAGCTAAAAATACACCAGAGACTGCTTTGGATATTGTAACTACGCAAGAAATACAACTTGAAGTGGTTACCTGTTACAAATACTTGGGTATCTGGCTTGATGACTGTCTCACTTTTAAACTTCATGTCAATAACCTGCTTAAAAAGCTGAGGGTTAGGCTAGGTTTCTTTTACAGAAATAAGTCCTGTTTCTCGCTTGAGGCCAGGAAAAGGCTAGTCACTGTGACCTTTTTACCTGTGCTGGATTATGGTGATTTGTTATATATGAATGCACCTGCCAATTACCTGAGCAAGTTAGATGCTGCGTATCACAGTGCACTGAGATTTTTGACAAATTGTAAAGCACTTACGCATCACTGTACCCTGTATACCAAGGCGGTTATGCCATCACTTACTGTACGGAGGCTCAGTCACTGGTACTTTTTCATTTACAAAGCCATGTTGGATAAACTACCATCTTATATCTGCTCCCTGATCTCTCTGCGAATTGAAAGTACTTATTGCCTGAGATCGCATGCTGTGGTTTTATTAAATGTGCCAAGTGCTAGGACTGTCTTAGGGAATAAAGCTTTTAGATGTGCAGCTCCACTAACATGGAACAGTCTGCAAAAAGAATGGAAAATTACCAAGCTAGTACCACTACATGTTTTTAAAGCTCGGTTGGATACTACAAAATCAGATGCTGTTGGTAACTGTACATGTGGTTAGATATGTAAATTGTAATCCCTGTACATGTTGCTGTATGATGTCCTTTTGTTGTTCTGTTGTTTATGTTTTTATGTCTTCTTGTGGAACCTACTGCTGCAGGTCTCCCTTGAAAAAGAGATCATTGATCTCAATGGGATTTTACCTGGATAAATAAAGGTTTTGAATTGAATTGAAGGAAGCACAAGCTAACCAATTCAAGGGGCCCTACTGTATATGCTCATTTTCAGGTTCATAATTGTATTTTGTTCTTCAACTGTGACATGTCTCCATGCTTTAATGTTCAAAAAGCCCTTTATTGTTCTCATACTGTCTGTGCTGCAGCACCTCTTTTCCCCCTCTGTCTGAAACCAGAGCCCAGCCTGCTCTGATTGGTTAGCTGGCCGGCTCTGGTGTGATTGGTCAACCACTTAGAGATGTCCCGCCCCTTCACATCACGTACAATGTGTTGGAGTGCTAGGCAATAGAGTGCCACAGTGACGCATCCTAAAACCCGGAAGTAAGTTAGCATTTTACCACTTCCGGTTCCTAATCATAAATCTAATCGATAGATTTATGATTAGAAAATTATAAAAGTAGGGTAGACGTGGATATTATCCGGCTGAACAAAACGTGATCCGTCTCTTAAATGTGTTTCAACCACAAAACTTATTTCCAGCTATTTTCCAAAATCCTATGGAGAAACACGTCACTGTGGCACTCGATAGAAGTACGGGTGTTACATAGTGATGTCACTATGTTATGAAAGTAAACAAAGGAGTCTATTTCAGGCAGGGGTCCCTTTAAGCTTCTTATAGTCCTTTATGGCCAATTCAGTCACCTCAAGTCCATTTTTGTTTTAAAAACTCTGCAAAACCAGAACAATATTATGGAAATATTAGTTTGCCTGACCCTCACTGCAGCATGATCACTGCATTGCGTCAAATGACTAATGTCTTAAAAAACTACATTTGAACCTGAATCTATAATAAGAAAAACACTGTCTCTGTGCCCCTAAACTCAACTCCATGTATCTCACTGGTTTAAATATTGATGATGCTGAAGCTGCAGATTATTCTGATGTGCCACTCGCTTAACAAATGCCTCAAAATGCAAAGACTAGGGCATATCATTTCTATATTGGTGTCTCCCATGGGACTCAAACCCCCCTGACTGTGTGACTGCTCTGCTCTCACTATCAAACAGTTTTTGTTTAGGACTTCTGAATACTTCCGCTCCAGCAATATCCCACATGGCTTTGGCTTGAATGAAATGGGAAACAAGTGACAATGGACTCGTTGTTTCCTCTGACATGCAACTGAGCTGTAACAGTGGAGGTGTCGTGAATCACAAATGTCATTTAATTCAAAGTGTTAAGTTGAAAGGACTGGTTTCAAACTCTCAGGATAAAGGAAACTTGAACACTAAAGCGAATTTCCTGGCCATTAAACTGGGGTTGGACTGGTTAAAACCGCCCTTTGTTACGCAATGTTTTAATTTAAAACTGATACCACTTTGTTTACAGCAGATGAATGATTTAGAGTTCTGTTTGTCTGAGTGAAAACACACGAGAGTCAAGAGCACACCAGGCCAAGTTGAATACACTTTAGTAATACTTACTCTGACTAAATAATAACTATTACAGACAGAAGCCTCAAATAGCTCCACTTGGACTTCAGCCAGGCTTTTCCTATTCAAGCTGTAATCACACACCCAGATTAACATTGAGTGGAAACAGATATTTATGACTCTTCAGGACACTGTAACACTGTTATCTCTGATGTCACTTGATCTTATCAATGAGGCCCTTTTTCATGTGGTGGAAATATGTCATTAAAACAAATCATTAACACATGCTGAGTAATCAGGTCATGTTTTAACTGTTTTTACTGTTGATTAAATGGAATATTACTCTTTTCTGTTTTGAAGCCTCTGTAAGCTTGAAATTAGTTTTGTAGTGAATATTGTAACACCGTATCTTTACTGCCATGGATGCAGCCATATTTACATATTAACTGAGGTATATCATTTGGCAGATAACACGCAAAACCACAACAAGTAAAGATTTGATGAGCATCGCTTAAAAGGGCCGTACCAAAAATATATTTTAATAAAAGCTTCTTTTTAAGTTTTCAAATTAACCTTTGATTTTATGACGTGACATTTTAAAACATTTTCTGCCTAGAAAACAATCCTTAGGTGGAAAAGGAGACTCACAGATTAAATGAGTTAGTATTTGTTGTTGTTAAATCAACTTTCTTTTGACTGCAGTGAAATTGCCAAGGTTAAATTGCCAACAAGTAGTGGAGCAGAATAATAAAACTTTACTTTTGGACTTTACAACGCACTTGAGTTAATGGAGATGTTAGGAGAACACAAGTCGTAAACAATCCTATGCGGCTAATACTGGAATCTAATTCTACTAATAGTATAGCAATGATATTAGTGTAGCCTAGTCTTTGTCTGCAACTGTGTAGAAATACCAGGTTTAAACTGAATCAGTAGACTTGAACAAAAGACTGGTTGATGAAGAATTCAGTCAGCTTTAGGAATGAACCCTCAAACTTTTGAGTGCAGCTCTATCATTTAACTTTTTGAGAGTTTGTTTGCCGTCATCTAGTCGGATGTTTCTGAAGTTTCAAGTGGTTTCACAACAGCTCCTCATGATGAGTGATGGGTGCTGGAATAGGAGTGCGCCAGTGACTAAAAACACACGCCTGACTCGAGGTGAAAAGCTGAATACGGTTTCTTTCATTTCCCATTGTTAACCTGCTTTGTGCACCAGACCTGAGGCCACCTGAAGACGCAACGAGAGGTGTCGTATTGGGGAATGTTTTCAACAAAAGAAAAAGGTGATCAAAGGTCAGTTCTGATTGTGTGCACTGGTGACACACGTCATATAAACGTATATATTAGATTTGTACCTCAGTGTCATTTTACTGTTGGTCTTGTAATCATTGAGAAGGAGGATAAATGATTAATAACTTTCAAGAGTTGTAAGACTCAATGTCGTGGATGTTTATTCAAACTGGACTTCCTGGAGTGTTTTGTGTTGCGATATTCATTATTTCTTAGTCTTAGCTTAGTTTTCTCGTGACAAGAAAATTCAAACTTCATATATCTTCACTTGTAAGATGCAGAAACATGAAGAGCTGTTGGCAAACAACAGAAGTTCCTATAGGAGATACAAACATGTGATGTTCTCGCTCTCTTCAATACTAGCCCATTAGCGCAGAACACACACAAAAATAAAACCCTGACAAACTCACCGAGTCTTCTGGAGGTCTTTGTATCTTGATCCACTCTATTGAAGGTCCCTTCACCTGCAGAAATCTTTGGAAAAGATTCCTGAAACCCTCAAAGTCTTTCCTGGACACCTGAAAAACAAAAGCATTATATTTAAAACATCATTAATGTCAAACAGGTGGGCAGAAATGTGTCACATATGCACTTTGGCTCAATCAGAGATTCATTCACTTAATAAATGTACAATCTGCTTTCGAAAGGGCACCAATTGTTATTATTGTTGTGAGTGTAGGTCAAAAATTATTAATAAAAAATGTAGTTAACCCAGAGGCGTGGTTTGAAAGCATTCTGCAGTCTTATGATGACATTGATAATTACAATAGAAACCTGCTCAGCTCCAACGGGGATTAACTAAGAATGTGTGTGTACTCTACAGATGTGCGTGTGTACATGGCTTATTTATTGCATAACTGCTAGTACTGGGCATTGAAAGTACACACGCTTTAAATGTGAAAACCCTTGAGGAGTCAAAGTGTGAGTCAAGTACTGAGTGACCTCTTTTTCTTTTGTGATAGGTGGCAGATTGAGAGTGCCTGGTTAGCGTCTAAAAGAGTCAAACAGCGTGTTAGGAGGCAATTTTTGATTTAGTGACAGATTTGTCTCAAGGTCTATGAACGTCTTAGGAAAGAGAAAACAGATGAAATGACGCTCAAATCTAGTTTTCTTGCTGCTATTGCTGAGACAGTCTCAAGTTTGGATTAACATGGGGCTACTCCTAACAACAGAATTATATTTGGGGCCAACAGAACAAATATATGGTGTCTCATATGAGCTGGGAGTCCCTAATGACTCATTATATCATAATTGATGATGAATGTTTGCTTAAACCTCACCTTCTGACGTACACTTTATGTATGTGTGCGTCTGTAAGCATGAGGGTGGGTCTCCTTATTGGCACTGCGCTACAGTATGTGTCACTTTTGTGCTTTTCCAGTGTTAGTGTGTGACCCAACCAGCCTTTAAATCACATCCAGATGCTCGGAGAGAATCAGAGCGGGGGAGACAGAGAGGGAAAGAGAGAGAGAGGTTGGTGTACCTCTCTATCTGAGCCCTCGGTGCTGTCCAGCAGTTTCTCCAGCTCTGCGTTCATCGAGCTCTCCAGCTGCTGCCGCATCATTTCCTGGAACTGAGCCATTCCCCCGTTGGCCGCTCCTTTATTCAGACCTTCAGCGGACAGAGAGAGGGAGATGGGGTTACAACGTTTTTTACACTGCTGCAACACACAGTCTAACACACGTGTGTCAAACTCAAGGCCCGGGGGCCAAATCAGGCCCGTGGTGGATTTAATTTCGGCCCGCAGGATAATTTCTAATTACTATTAGATCTGGCCCGCCGGTATATTGCACGCACACCTTCACTCCATCCTGAGGGTTTCCTCAGCTCAGAGCCTGAGCCCAAACATTGATGAACTTGCACCCAAGATGAGATGCCAAGTATCTGCTTGAACTAGCATCACAGAGCAGCACACTGAGTTCAATGGATGTTTCCTTCTGCACTTTCTCTCTCACGACAGCAGGGAATGTTTGGTTTTTTTCTTTGAGGGAAATAGTTTTGTTGAAGCTGTTATTGGCCTGTGGAAAAATGTACTCATAAGAAATGACTCCGGAAAAGCTGCAGATAGAGCCATAAGAAATGAATGCAACTGATTATTTAATGTTTAATGTTGTTTTTATAGGCAATAATTTAAGCTTTGTTAGTTCCAGGTTTAATATGTGCAATAAGTTCATTTCAATAAGTTCTGCAATAAACATTGAACCAGGCCGGCCCTCGACTAGTACCCATTTTTAATTTTGGCCCACAGTGTATTTGAGTTTGACACCCCTGCTCTAACATGTTCCTTTCATGATCATTAACTTACAAAGCTTTACATCACCTAGCACCTTCTTATCTCAGCGACTGCCTTTCTTTTTATGTTCCAACAACAAACCTTTAGATCCTCCACTGCCCTGCTTTTAGAAATTACAAGGGTATCACACAAGAGATCTGGGGAGGCTGCGTTGTGTTTTTACCCTAAACTATGGAACAGCCTCCTCATGGATCTTAGAACACTAAACTCCCTTGAAAATGTTTAAAAGCTAATTAAAAACCTATATTTTTCTAATATGGATTTTCATTTGGATTGACTTTCAATTGTCACTAGTATCATTGTCTATGTTTTACTGTATTTTTTTTTATTTTAACATATGGCCGTAGAGGTTTGATCTTGGTCTGTATACATTTTAATATTATTTTAATATTGTTGTTGTGTTTTCTGTGAAGCACTTTGGGCTGCTTTGTGCATGAAAGGTGCTATACAAATAAAGTGTATTATTATTTCATTATGGATTATTCTCCAGATTGTTTAAATCAACTACTTGTTTTGTGTATCAAATGACAATAGTGAAATAATGAAACGTGTCCAGCCCAGTTACTCTATGTCCAAAGAGATGTCAGTCAAAAACACAAAGATATTCAGTTTATTATGTTGCTTACCAGAGAAAAGCATTTGAGTGGTTAAAAAACTGCATTTTGCCCAAAGCTCTTTGTAGCTTTACAGATCTATTATTAAAATAGTTGTGGATCTACTTTTTCTAATGGATGCAGCTCTAACTGGATCCTCAAAACAATTTTCTTCTCTTGTTATTCATTCAAACCATCTGCTTTCACCTTGTCTGACACTGAACAAAGCTTGTAAAGTTGTTTTGTATGTTGGGATTTCTTTCCTGTACATCTTTTAGTCTCATTTTACAGTACAGAAGCTGAGTACCAAACCATACTGTTATAGTACAAAACAATGTATCTGAACCTTCGAAATCCAATCAACTAGTCCATCAACAGAATATTGTTGATGATCAATTAACAATTAGAGTCATTACTCAAGCAATAAAACAAAACATTTGATATATCCTGAGAATTTTCTTGTTTTTATACGCATGTCATCAGTATAAATGCCATGTTTTAGGGATTTGGACTGTTGAAATCTTGACATCATTTACTAACTGTTATCAGGAGCAAAAGATTGTAAACACAGATAAGCTTAAAAACAGAGGAAAACTGTTCAAGTTATTCCACAGTTATATTATCTTATCACACTAAATAGGGGTCAATTGAAGATCATCACAAGACACATATGGCAAGCAAAATGCTCATGTGATACAAAGGATAATGTATGGAAAACTATATGTAGCTGAATAACTCAGATATCAGAGCTTTATTCAGTTGAAAGCTTCAAACAGTGTTCACAACTTTGACAGCATGGTAAGTCATGTGATGGATCAGACAGCATGTGAGGCAAAGTCTCATTAGACGCCTGCAGCTAGTCTAGAACGCAGCTGCATGTCTACTCACTGGCGTCACCACATCACCTCAATTCTGGTCTCACTGCACTGGCTTCCAATTAGGTTCCGAATTTATTTTAAACTCCTTTTATTTGTTTTTAAAGCACTAAATGGGCTGGCTCCGGCTTATATAGCATAACTCCTCCATCGCTACACCCCAGCCAGAGCTTTAAGGTCTGGCTGGGCACTGACCAGCTGCTACTGATAGTACCCAAGACCAGGCTAAAACCAGAGGTCACCGAGCCTTCACAGCAGCTGGCCCTAGGCTCTGGAACACTCTGCCCCTCCATGTGAGGTCGGCCCAGACCCTAGGGTTTTTTAAATCGACACTACAGACTCACTTCTTCTCCCTGGCCTTCTAGTCAGAGCGGAGCATGACTCCTGACATTTCCCTGTGTTTGATTTTTATATTTGCTGTTGTAATTTATTGTCTTCTGTTTGCTATCGCAGTAAAGTGTTTTTTATTGCATGTACTTTGGTTCAACCAAAAATCGTTTTTAAAATGTGCTATATGAATAAAACTTGATTTGATTTGAAAGTCTGAAATACTGAAGACTATTGAAATACATGAAAAGCAGGGATTGACAAGGCAGTATTTACATTTTAAGTGAGTAAAAAGAAGTGGTTTGCTCTGGGAAATGATTATTATGTATGAATAAGTGAAGGGAAGATCATAAAAAAAAAAGTATGGAAGAGCCTAAGATGTAATGTTTTCATCTGGACATGTAATAGTACACAACACTACTTACCTTCTACATAATGTTTCTATCTGCCATTCATACAGTTAAATAATAAGATAAATCCAAAAACAGAGCTTTAAGATAAGTGTCATTGACCGTACACATACATATTCATAAAAAAGTTTCCTTGAGGTATCCTAAAAAGCCAAATATCCAGGCAGCATGTGAGGCAAAATTGCAGTCTCTAACACTGTAGACTACTGACATAAATGCAAACCAGTGATTGACAGGACAGTAGGTTTGCATTTTTAAGTGAGGAAAAACAGATTTAAATGTTTTCCATCAACAGCATAGATATGATTTAATGAAGGAAGAAGCATAAAGACACAGGTATTGACCTTTAAACCACCTTAGAGCCATACACAGGTATTGTTTACAGCTGGACATGTAAGATAAGGAGTTAAATACGTTCTCCAAAACACTACTTACCTTCCACATAAAGTGCCATGTTTTCAGCTGCCATTCCAGCAACTCATACAGTTCAATTCAAGAGAAATCCAAAAACAGAGCTTCAAGGTAAATATTCCATTCACGGTGAAAGTGTCATTGAAGGTACATCCCGTTAATTAATATTGAAAAAAGTTTCCTTGAGGTATCCTAAAAGCCAAATATCCATTCATCCGGTCACAGTGATCTATCTGGGCATCCTCCAAATGAAGTCTTTCAACATGAATAACGCGGGTCTAGCAGTATCCTTTATTGCCTGCCTCTCATTTTCCAAAGACCACGTCACAATTCTTGCCTGTGTAAGTGACTCCCTACCTCTGCTAATGATTTTCTTTTCGCCTCGCCCCTTGGTATAATTTGATTACCTTTAGTCGTATTATACAACCCAATAAAAGTCCATTATTAACCGGTGATGTGCACACTAGTGACCCACATCCGCATGCCCTGTCTGACTTTAGAGGAGGCTGTGGGGATGAATGAAGGATGGATACATGTGTGGACTGAATGTACTCATGGACATAATTCAACATTTACGCAGCATTCAGTGAGCACCCATTCACATGCATTAAGACAATTCAGTACCGAGGAACACAGCACAAGGGAAAAAACGACCATCATCGATCAAATAAGAAATACTGTACTAGATGCAAAACTAGAAGCAAATGATGTTTTATATAAATAGATTTAAAGATGTTCCGGAATCCTTACTGTGGGACTGTATGATGCTGACTGAAGAACAGTCGATGGCCTGGTCCTGCAGCGATCCCGCAGAGGAGATACAGAGGTATTTAGTATTATTAAACACAGGTTTTCCACCCTAAAACATTTGGCTTCTGTTCCCCTTGGTCATCGATGTGAAACGTTTAAAAATAACACTTTAAAAAGGTGGTTAATTGGAAGATATTTCACACAACAGTAACGTTTCAGGAAGAGGCGTTCGAGGAAGGTCGCAGCCAATGAAAATGCTTCATTCTCCGTGACGCAGAGCTGTCGACCAATAGAATTCTGCAACGTACGATTTGATATCCGTGACTTAGAATGTTGTTATAGGAAATACTCCTAAAAAAGATAATCTACTTGTACGGATATTTATCTTTGGATAAGAGCTTTAAAGTACTGAGTTATTTTAGTAGTAGCCTATATCCATATATGTGTACATATATTAGTAGACTGGCCAGAACGCCACCACCATTTGAGTGGAAACATGTTTAAATGTATTGTAAATGATTGACCTTATAAGTAAACAATGACACATTCCGAATTTGACTAGTTTCAGATATTACATAATCATTCATTATGCTGCTAGGAGGGGTAAAGGGTCAAATAAACTAGGAAATGCTGCCCCTGCCTGGTGAAACTGTGACAATGACTGCACTGTAGCTTAGTTTCTGATATAGGCCTACAGTACAATACAATGCTTAACTAAGATATATTTCTCTAATAAAAGAGTGGGTTTGTTTAAATTATAATATCACAAATGGTACTTTTATCTCAGGGGGCTTTAAGGTTCATACAACACATGAATACGCCGGAAATTCCCGGTGCTGTAAGCTTTTAAAATATGTATTGAGGAGAGAAGAGTCACTAGGCTTGTTTGAGACGCGTTGCGGCTCGCCTCGAAAGTAGACGAGAGTAGCCGATCGCAGCCGGGGGAGGTCTCAAAAAGCTCGCCTGAAGTCGGACAGCTCGGAGTCGGCTTCGTCTTCTTCTTCTTCTTCTCTCGGTTTTTTGGCGGATTGCAAACAACTTTAAGCTGCATACTGCCGCCTCCGGAGTCGGCTTGACTCGGTTTGCATTTATAAAGAATGCACACATGTGTTTAATCGTTAATGTCAGATATGTACTAAGTAAATACATTTGTTCCTGCTCAAGATTAGATTCAACTTTATTGTTATTGCCCATATTACAGGTACTGAGACAACGAAATGCAGTTTAGCTTCTAACCAGGTGCAACAAGCAGTAAAGTGAAAAGTAATGTACACAATAGACAGAATAAAATATAGAATGAATTGAATGATGAATAAACAGTGAGGGGTATGAATACACTAGATATACACAGCAGCCTGAGAGCAGTATGAACAGTGTGTATGAATATGCTAAGATATATAAAGTATCAAAACTGTAAGCAGTGCAAGTATAGTATAAAATATATGGATATTAATTTAATGATGATAAATATTGTGGAACAATGATGAAAAATGTGAATGGAAGTGGCGACGTAAAACGGACAAAAACAACAACAAACTTTTGCCGAGCCAATTGGAGAGTTTTATCAGCAGCACGTGGAAAAAACCACCAATGAGCGCTCAGCTCGAGATACCAGCGAGTCGTTTCCAATCAAGCATTTCGCTTCCGCAGCCCGTGGAGAGGAACTGCGCCGCCTCGCCGCGCCGCGCCGCGCCTCGCTCTCAAGGCTGCGAGCGTCTTTGTCCCGCGAGATTTCAACGTCTCATGTAGGCGAGCCTCCAGAGCAAGTCGGACAAAATGACTAACCATCATGCAACGCACTAGCAAGACGTTGATCGAAATTGCGCAGGTCTGCGCAGGTCTCGCTTGTCTCAAACAAGCCTAATGTGTTTCTCCTTGCACTGTGTTGTACAACTTGACACAAAGCTTCCAAATAAATGTGGGACTGAACATGAAATAGAATATGATAGCAACTCAAAGATATTGTTAAAGACACGTGCACTTTAAGAGCAGTTGTTATAAATGTTGTCGTATCCAGGGGCGCCATAAGGGGGTGAAAAGTTAGGACGATTCTTACCCCTGATCCCACTGGAAGCGTCTGCGCCGCGCTGCGACCTCCTCCTGCGTCCTAACCCACCAGGCGCGTTTCAAAACGTTGCGGAAGCGGAGCGTCGTGTGTGCAGCCTCGCAGTTGTTGGATGAACATTCCACTTCCTGCCTGCGCCGCGCTGCGCCGCCTCAAAAATAGGATTCATCCTATATTTTAGAAATTCCTTGCGGCGAGGAGCTTCTGGGACGCTTCGAGCCGCGGCGCAGCGTGTCTGGTGGAATAGCACCCATTGACTAGAGTGGCCGCGATCGCTAAAAACGCCGCAGCCGCAGCGCAACGCAGCGTAGCGCAGACGCTCCTGGTGGGATTAGGGGGTAAGGGCCCGTGACTGACAGGGGCCCAAACATTTGAAGAACATTAAGAAAAAAACATTTAAGTAACCAATGTGATATCTTTTCATCGGGCCCAAAATCCCTGGCGGCGCCCCTATACAGAATACAAGGCTACCAAGCAAAGCAACATTGTGTGAAACACGTAGACACATTAATGAATAAATATATAAATGTAAGTGAAATAAATGTATGAATACATTAACGATATATAATAATTATTTTTTCAGTTTTATTCTCAACCTATATTTTTTATTTATATATTTATTTCCATATTTAGGAATTTTTCTTGTTTTTCTTCTGGTACTTATGTCCACATTAATTATTGATCTTTTTTTTCACATTGACTTATTCTTGTATTTCTTTTTCTGCTGTATGGATGCGTTTATTTATTATTTAGTTATGGTCTGTCCTCCATACCCGTGTGCTTGTTGTGTGAATAAAGGTACAAATTAAATCCAAATCACAACAAGACCTTTAGTTGGGCGCTCAAGGTTCCCAGGAGAGGGACATCTTTTGTCTTCTGCTATGCTGATGTTAAATCTGGAGAAATTGTCCCCACCACTTTTCTAACAAAGTGACGCCCATGCCAGTATCAATAAGAATCAATAACACAACCTTGATATTGTTGTCTATATACATATGGGCATAGAACAGTGATATACAATAAACTTGTACTTTCACCCTCCATACTTCCTGGTACAAACATAAAGAAAACCTGGAAGTACATTACAGCTACATCTTCCTATAAAATTATCAACATACTTTGAAAATTAATGTAAAATCAGCAAAAAAGACAAGTAGAGTTTTTAATATTTTATTGTTTGGTTTAAAAGTTATCCATCCCAGTGTTGGAGGACTTAGTACATCATTGACTAAATGTAACAACCATCCATGTTTCACTTGGAGACAAATTATTGTACAATAGCTTGTAACAAATTTGGTGGACTTTTAGTATAGAGTTATACTTGTGCGTCATAGTGAAGAGTCTCATGTGTCTATTAAATAGACAATATGCTTTGCAATAGCCAAAGTAGACAGAACATTTTCACAACCATTAAATGTGTGAATGAACGTACAATCAACCCATTACTGTCTCCGTCCGAGAGCTCTGTAGTCGATTTACATTTTTGAAAAGGTGCACATAAGGGTGCAAAGGGTTAGCTTCCCAACGCACAAGTGTAATTCCATCTTTACACTCATAAACACTGACTCACTCTCCTATACATACATACACAAAATAATGCAGGGATTTATGGAGTGCTTTATCACAGGCGTGCGTCCGGAGTGTTGGATCTGTTGGTGGGCTTTGCCGGGTCTAGTCATACTCCCAGGAAGGACACAGCTGTGTCTCTCTCCTCGATCAGCTCGGCCGCTGTGGCTTCCATCTTTGATCGGGAAAACTCGTTGACGGTCAGACCCTCCACAATCTTCCAGGACTTTCCCTGAGGAAACAAAATACATTTATACTTTTTGTATTTTGGAACACAAGCTTCCGACAGAAATGACGTAGTTCACTGCTAGCTACAGTAACAAGGTTAGATGAGTTTTACCTTGATCTGGACAGGGAATGAGTAGATAAGGTCTTCAGGGACTCCATAGCTGTTGCCAGAGGAGTAAACCCCCATGGAGATGAACTCACCCTGAAAAAGAATAAGGAGATACTGCTTGAAACAGCCTTTCAAATAGGATTGTCCTTACCTAGATGTGGCATTTGGTTATCACAGAGATTAAGAAACACTTAACGCTAGCATTTCCCAGAGCAATATGTAACGCGTCTGAAATCAAAGACACAAGACTTGACTTCATCTTCTTCTAGCACAAAGAACATCAGCCAGATAATTACTTTGTCACACTCCTAAAAGTCGGTGTAAATTCATGAATGAGCACCAACAGAGAAATATGCATGTGTGCTCTTTTTCTCAGATTTATGAAGCCATGAATACTCCATGGTGTGCGTAATATGTGCACACAATTTTAACCTCTCATGTAGGCAACACAAATATGTAGGCACACCCTTAATACTGTATCTACCTTTATACTGTATACAACCCTTAATATAAATACCTCGATAAGCTACATCAGTCTCAATTACAGGAACAACAAATCATATTCTGTTTCTTTTCACCTTAAAATATCCCAAAAAAAACAAGGATTGGGGATTTGTGTTTGTTATTGTTGCTCACTAAGTAACAGCCACTTCTCAACAGAATGGCAACAGGCAGACATTCTCACGTCATTACTGTAGTATAAATAAATATGGTGTTTACCTCAGGGGTGCCGGACCAGATGTCTCTCATGTGGTCACAGATGGCCTTGGCTGCAGACATGGCGCTGGACAGCTTCCTGGCCTTGATGACGGCAGCGCCTCTCTGCTGCACTGTCTGCAAAACAGGAACATGGACCATCACATGAAACAGTGGCAGTCAATGGGATTGTGAGCAGAATAACTGAGCCAGGATAGTGTTATTAAAGGTGGGGTAGGTAAGTTTGAGAAACCGGCTCGAGATACACTTTGTTATATTCCATGGAATGCTCTTAACATCCCGATAGCAATGAATATCTGAAGCGCTTTGACCAAAAAAATCTATAAAAAAAATGTCATCTGTAGAAGCCGTAGTACTGTAAAAAGCACGACCAATCATTTTAGCCGGGCCGACTAAAATAACTGGATGGCCTACCTGCCTGTCAGCCTGGGCACAAACTTATCTCGTGCCCTCATTGGTCATGTGCGCGTTCGTGTGTGTTGGAGGAGGGGCTCTGTAAGGAAGTGGCAGATTTTTTCCGGCTGTGTATTTTCAAATTCTAGCGCACTCGAGCTGGTTTCTCCAAAATTACCTACCCCACCTTTAAGCTGTGCGTCTAGTTTTGTTTTGAATCTTCAAGGTTTTGAGATAATGTCTGCAAATCCTCTGGAGGTTTAAGATTTAAAATACATATTTGAAAGATGAAATAACTTTTATTCTGAAACAATTACTTATGTCACTTTCAGTCCCATTACCAGCTTTACAAATTACATAAAAATACATTTGATGTAGTATGTGTTTTTGTCATGTGACATTTGTTTGACAGGCCAGGCTAAACGTGTGATTTTCATATACTTTAGCAGACCTGCAGAGTATTGGTTTCTCATATTCTGCATTTTAAGCATCAGTCACAGGAACCTTAGAAATATATCTCACAGTCCAATAGTTTCAACTCACAGCGATGAAATCTCCTTTGAGCCAGGCGTCATCCTTGACGGCCTCAAAGCAGGCGAGCTCGCTGCCGGACATGTTGACCAGGCAGTGGTGCACGTCGGGGTACTGGGTGGACGAGTGGTTGCCCCAGATGATCACATTCTTCACATTGGTTGCAGGGACGCCACAGCGCATCGCCACCTGCAGGACAGGAGAACAAAGTCAGGTTAAAGTCTGGGAATCTAATATGTGAAGACAAGTTTGGAAGTACAAATGTGACTCTAAAGGATGGTACCTGAGAGCGGGCCCTGTTGTGGTCCAGACGGGTGAGGCAGGAGAAGTTCTCTTTGGGGATGGAGGGAGCAGACTTGGCTGCAATCAGACAGTTGGTGTTGGCTGGATTTCCTACAACCAACACCTAAAAACACAAAAAGAAAACCTTAGGGACTCATCCTTTCTAACTTAATGTAACCTCATTATTGTAACAGATTAATAACAGCTCACTTATAGTCCTGTCATTTTAATCTGTAAATCTGTGTTTGTTGTTATTTTATGAATTCTAATCTGTATGTAAAGGGTCTTTGTGTACCTTAAAAAGTAAAATAAAATGTATTACTATTCATATTTGTTCCTTTGGATAGAGTAACTTGATTTAAAAGCTGCCGTAGGATCAAAATGTTATTCTTACACATCCCCTTAACACGCAAACTTGTAATAGGCAAGGCAAGGCAAGGCAAGGCAAGGCAAGGCAAGGCAAGGCAAGGCAAGGCAAGGCAAGGCAAGGCAAGGCAAGGCAAGGCAAGGCAAGGCAAGGCAAGGCAAGGCAAGGCAAGGCAAGGCAAGGCAAGGCAAGGCAAGGCAAGGCAAGGCAAGGCAAGGCAAGGCAAGGCAAGGCAAGGCAAGGCAAGGCAAGGCAAGTTTATTTATATAGCACTTTTCAACACAAGGCAATTCAAAGTGCTTTACAAAAAATCAGTCATTAAAAAGAAAAGCTAATAAAATAAACATTAAAAGAAAAAATACATGGATAAAAGTTTCAGTGCAGTCTAAGATATGAATAGTTCAATTAAACATTAAAAGAAAAAGTACATGGATAAAAGTTACAGTGCAGTCTAAGATATGAATAGTTCAATTAAAAGCAGCGACAAAAAGAAAAGTCTTCAGCCTGGATTTAAAAGTAGTCAGAGTTGCAGCGGACCTGCAGGTTTCTGGGAGTTTGTTCCAGATATTTGGAGCATAATAACTGAACGCTGCTTTACCATGTTTAGTTCTGACTAATAGGCTTTTTATGATAGAACAAATATTTTACACAGCAACAAGAGGGCTTTGAAAAATGGCGATCATCCAAACAATGCAATACAAGTAATTTAGCCATAAGCAGAATAGTTTAATCTACAGTTAAAAAAAAGGAGAGGACGTGTCGTTCAATGTGCGTGTCAGTGCAGGTCTAAATTGCCTCTCAGTACCTTGACAGTCTTCTTGGCGTACTTCTCCAGGGCGGATCCCTGGCTCTTGAAGATGGCCACGTTGGCCTTGAGCAGGTCCTTCCTCTCCATGCCTTCCCTGCGGGGCATCGAGCCAACCAAGATGGCGGCGTCCAGGTCCTTGAAGCCCACCTCCTCCTTGTCAGTGGGGACAATCTCTGTGGAGAAAGAAAGGGAAAACATTACTGGTTGAAGGTTTATAATCATTAATTCACACTGTTTACTCCTTGACAAAAAGTAACTTTACGATAAAACTTGAAGCACAAGGTTTTACAGTTTTGTCAATAATTTTACTAACTTTATCTGTCAAGGTTTTGAGATCATGTCTGCAATGTTTCTGAAGATGTAAGCATAAAGAAAATCACATCTGTTTCTTGGCGTGCTTCCCTAAGGCAGCTCCCAGGAGTTTCAACTTTCTTCTAAACTGACATTTATTTTTGTTCTTCAGTATTTTTGTTTTCCAGCTGAAAATTACACACAGCAGGTATTGACTATCTCTAAAGCAAAAATACATTTTTGGTCCCATTTGTAGCTCATATTAGTGCCATTTCTAGACCAGGAAACAAAGTTAACAGCCAAAGTCTTGTCAGTCCACATGTCTGACAATTAATAACTGGGACATTTCTCATCCAAAACCTTTTGCACCCTTTCTAAATGACACACATTTGGTCTGTATCCCATGTGTGAGCAGTATTGTACGGCTGGGCCCATCTCAGTGCATGAAGCGTTGTCTTTGCAGCACAGTTGGTTAATACAGGGGCCTCTCACATCCCATGTCCAAACAAAGCAAAGGACAGCACCAATTCAAAGGAAACATTCCAGGTCACAATGGAGATGGCACATAATGGCGCCTCACGACTGATGTCATGATGGCGGTTACACTGATGACACCAAAAGTCCCAATAAAAACCAGTGCCTATAGTTATCAAGTGTCTTTGAGAAGGAAATAAGTCCGAACTGTATTAGCATCCTTACAGTGACAAATATTTGGTCCTCTGAGAAAAATTATTTAAAAACTCCATAGTAGTCAAATGTATCCATCTCCAATAGTTAGGAGAGCTGCATAGCAAGTGGTGAATAATATTCTGAGAGGTGTAGTAACATACAAAAAGAGATTTCGTTTGCACCTCAATGTTTTGTTCCGGATTCAGCAACTATGAAAACATTTGTCCGTCCTATACTGTTTATATGTAATCATTTCATTTAAAATGTACGTATGCATGTATAATCCTTGATGGGATGGACAAATAGCCTCGGTGTGATCAGATGCTCAGCTACCACTGGATATCATAAGCGGACAATCATCAGTGCCTTAGCATACCTTATTATTTTAGAAGACAGCATATGGTTACAATTAATAGGCTTTACCATATAAATAGTTTAGTAAGAAAAGGATAGGATGGAAATAGGAGGTAAAGTAACCAACACTCTTTAAAAGAGTGATGTTAAACAGCATATGAGTGAGTTTGGGGAAGAACAGACCGGAATCCTTTGACACAAAGAGAGTCCTTGGTGGCAATTATCAAAACATTACAGCAAACATGCATCACCTTCTCTTGGGACAACCAGGCAGAAGTTGTATTCATTCAAAAGTGTAGACAACTTAAAAATCAAAACAAAAAAACTGTCCACCGCATCTTTACCCCAGAATCTCCTCGTAACTACAATTGCTCCAATGACAGGATGTTAAGGGGAACAGTGATATGTAATTCAAGTATTTCAATAACGTATTATGATGTTATTAATAGTGTTTAGTTGTTACCTCTCAGAAGTGGGAGGGCACAGTCCTGCAGCTCCATGACGACACCCTCCAGGACTGGCAACATGGGTGTAATGTCCAAAAGGAGCAAGATGACTGACTGACAGAAGAAAGAGGGAAGGAAGTAGGATGAATGGTTTGAAATGAATAAAAACATGCTGGAATTTGTTTTTAATGTACTTGAAATCTAAATTCCCATGTATAATGACAGGCCAGTGGGGAATTAGTTGTTTCTGGAACAGTGTGGAGGCTTTAAGCCATTTGGATCACTGACGATTGCATGCGCCAAATGGATCAAGTTCTTTTTAAGTTGGCCTAAGAGCCTCGTACAAGATCTATTTCATTGACTTCAAGGTCAACCCTGGCTCATCAAAGGGCGCTTAAACTCGTGAGTGCAATCTGATCACTTCTCAGTGGGGCAACATCTGTTCAATGTCACCCCTAGATTTGAACTGTAAACATTTGTGATATTTACAGCTGTTTTGCCTGGGGCTCTCTGTGCATCTCTTGTGATACTAACCTTACACTCCCTAATGAGATAAGGGAATTGAGAGCATGACAAAGCCCTTCCTTACCTGATCTTTGCCAAAGACATCTCCCTTGGCAATGCTGAACAGCAGGGAATAGGCAATCTGCCCAGCAGCGCCGGTCACCAGAACTCTAATAGGCTCAGACTGCAAGGCAAAAGGTACAAAAAACAGTGCTGTTAGTAATATTAGCATTGATTTCACAGCGGGGCATGACAGTGACCCTTTAATTGTCCAGTGCACGTGGATGCCTGACTGGGTGTCTATTCTTGTCAACAGGATTTACTAAAGCAGGGGGGGTCACTTTAAAAATAGACTGTGCTTTTCATACAGGTCTCTATGTTGCATATCAAATGCAGGACAAACTTTTTCAAGTTCAACGCCATCTTTGTCATTCAATCTCCTGAAAATGACTAAAGTAGCTACACAAGTGACAAAAGGATACATCAAATGTAATAAACTCCAACGGTTAGGTTGCGTCATGCTGTCAGCCAGAATGCAAGAATAGATCAACTTTGAATAACTTTGCACACGTTTGTGAAATTCTCATCGTTACAATCGGAATAACTGTGGTTTAATCTGCGTTAGACATGCAATACCAAATACCTAATAAACCGATATATTCACTAGCTGTACTCACCATGTTCACACGGAAGGCTGAACTGCTCTCACTCCCACTTATCGCTCAACCAGCAGGTCACTCCTATTTAAATCCTGAGAGCATCACGACACTTGCAACCATCTGACGGCAGATTTTACATCCGGGTAATTGTAGTTTTGAATACTAGGTAATGTAGTTCTTTGTCAAAAATGAAGAAGTTATCCCGTAAAAGAAAAGGGCGCTATCGGTCATATTTGAACAACTTATGCTATACAACCAGGCTTTCATATGTAATGTCTGTTTATTGAGCTAACTAGTTGCGTTTCAGGGTCGCTAATGAGATAGCTGGTTAGCATAGCCCTACAAGTACTGCTTGTCGTTGCTTAGCGACCAGTTCGACCTCCCTCAGGAGTACAGTTTGTTTATACTTTAGCTTAGCCACTCGTTAGCAAGAAAGACCAACATGTGGACCGAAAAGAGGCATCAACATAAGTTATCGATATGAAACGTAACAATAACTGGTTGACGTCTCAGTGAATAGCAGGTTAAGTTTCGATAATGCTAGCTTACTAGAGCAAACAGCTACTTCAAGTGTTGTCTTTATCAACCAAACATGGCTTACTATTTATGTTTGCTGTGAAAGCATGGATGTATGTGTGAAAGGCAGGATTTAGGTGTTATTAGTTTGATATCTACTGAAGCTGAGCAGCCAAGGGGAGAGCACACACTCTTTTACTTTGCTGTCTTCGTCACTGCAGTATTTGAGGTAAGTTAATGATAGCTAACTATCTCTTTCTTCCTCTCTCAGTCTGAGTCTCAATCTTCATCCCTCTTCACTATTGTCAATGCTGTTTATCAGTGGTATTGTATTGAAGTTCATTTACTCAAGTGCTGTATGATTTTGGGGTACTTTGGGGTATTTAAGACACCTTTTACTTCTACACCTACATTTATTTGACCAAATTAGTTACTAGTTACTTTACAGATTCAGATTATATATTAGATTCTAAGGTTATTAAAAGTAGCTCTACATTTACCAGTTGCAGTGAACACAATGCATCAAAAATAACAATGCAGTAATTGAATATACATGATTCTGAATTAACTTTTACTTTTGGTACTTTAAGTGTATTTTAATGCCAATTATTTAGTACCTTTAACTTAATAAGATTTCATGCAGGACGTTTACTTTAACAGAGTATTTTACACTGTTGTAGTTTTATTTTGATGTGAAACTGTGCTTTTTTTTAAGAACATATAACAGATAACAAGAAAACAAAACAAGAACAATTAGTTGCCAGCAAACATATAAAGATAATTCTTAATAAACAAACTACAAGGCTGACAAAGTGTAGGAAGATTTATATGGCAGAATATAGCCTACCTATGTACCTTAGTGTTTATCGAATATAGATACAATATCAGAACACTACTGCTCCTCTTTGGTTCTTCAGCAGCAAGAGATGCGTACATGTTTCTTTCTACTATGCTGTTTTGAGTTGAGAGGACCCCTATAGAGGCCCAGTGTTAGGTGAGGCTGGTGATCAATATTTCATGGCCTCATTACAGGCTCATTACCTGACTCCAACAAAAAGCAGAGGAGATGGTGTTACACTGAGCTGGTGTCAGACTGTGGTCTCATGTGGGCTATAGCTTGGCTGGCTCTCTGCAGTGTTATGACGCAACCTAAATGTGGTTAAAACCGATTAAGTGTTTGTGGCAAGTTTCTACTGCTTGAAATATTCACTGATCTATTATTCATCAATGTACAGTCGATCTATCATTCTTTCATCCTGATGACACAAAATGATCTCAAGCCACCACTTATTCTCCATCCAAAGCCCAAAACTGGCCCCAATGTGAAGGTGTCCACCTGCCAGTGACAGGAGCTGACTGACACAGACCCTTCCTTCCTCAAAAGGCTGTGTGTAAGAGCCGCCTGATTCAGAGACGTTTGAAGCAGCTGCCACAGCCTGGCAGGGTTCCTCTCAGCTCACATTTACCCCTCTGTGTGGCAGCTTGTCTGTCAGGGGTGTCAGTATTGGACAAACAGGTGCTCAAAGCTGTCTGTTGGCTGCATGGCATACTGCTGGAGGATCATACTCTGGCTGTATTACATTTATTGGAGGGCCTTCAAATATGCCTTGCCCTACTTTTGATAGTATAGTCTTTTGTTCAACTCTTTTATTAACGGGGGATAATTACTGTCAGTTAGCTAGCTGGTATGATATCTAAGGAACATGAATGACCTGTTTTGATTGTACGTGGTGCCTTTTCTTCACGATCAAGGTTGCCATGCAAAATTATGGATTAAAAGGGTTGAGAAGTAGTTGTTTCTACTAATCAACATTAAAACATTGCATTACTATAACGACTTGTGACAGTTCTGACTTTTCATCAACTCGCATTTGAAAGATTCTGTTGTTGCTGTAACTGTAATTTACAAGTGAGTCTCCAATGTTTATTTTCCTCTCTGGCAGTCTCCCTATCAGGTCGACATGAGGGGATTAGGGCAGGCTTCGTCTTTGTAAAAAGGAAATCAGAATGAAACTAACAACAGCAGCGGCACACATGATAATATCTAGTGCCAGTGTGCCACGCCGGCCTGATCCTCTGTGTGTGTGCTGTGAAAACAATCGGCATTGTGGGTGTTTTGTCCCGCCCACCAGGCCAAATTGGAGCCCCGCAGAAGCGAGTGGAGTGGGCTCACGTGCACAAATCCTGAACTGCATACACGTAGTAACACCTATACATGTGCACACATACACTTTACTGTCACGCTTAAAGGTGTACATTCTCGATAAGTTCACGACACGTCTCTTTCTCTGTGTCTGTCTCCTCTGCTGACCGTCCTTTGTCCACTCCATCTCCTCTTTTGTTCCCCTTATCATTTCACCTCCCTCACCTCCACCCTTTTCTGTCCTCTCCTACTTTATCTCCTCCTATTCTGCTCCTGCACTTGTCCCTGCAGAGTGCACCTGAGTGACCCTGTTACGTTGGTGCCTGGGAGGCAGATAGCCAGCACACCCACCGGCCTCCACATCACCCTCTTATCTGCCGTGCTAGACCAAATAGCTCTCACAGTGTACAGGCAGACATGGAGAGATAGCAGGTGCCATTCACACGAGTACATCCACATTAGATACATAAACAACACGCAAACACAACACACAATTACACCATCATCACTGCTATCTCCCATCATATTCAACGTTTGTATCCCTGTGCCATCACCTTGTTTACTTTATGACATATCTGTGTCTAAGCGTTGTCATATTCCTGTCTTAGATAAGTTGATGAAGCTTTAGAATGATCATAGCAGCAGATTAATTGTACTCTTTTTCCCGCATGCAGACTGCAGCTCTGTTTAAAATGAGCCAAGGTGACCTGGTCCTGTCCGTGTCTGATCTGTGCAGTGACCGTGATTTCCCACTAGGTGTCAGTGTATGGCTGGTTGGTGATTCTTGGATGTCTCTTGTCATAGCCTTTGAAACTGGTGTTGATGGGATATGTGGTGAAGACTCTCCGAACACACTTGTTGCTGCAGCAGTCGTCTTGCCTTTAAGAACCGGGCGTATTACTGAAGAGTCAAATTACCAGTTATAATTATCATTCCGACATTTGGTATGTGTGCACGCGAGTAACTTCACACCCGTTTGCTGGGAGTTGGCTTGGGTTTTTCACGGCTAAACCACGAATTGTCCTAAAACCTGAAGTGCCTTTACCTCAGATATGGGAACAGTTTAAATATGTATGATTGCTTGCTCACACTTGTGTGGTGTAGCAACCTAAGCAAGCAGTGAAAAATGCTTCTTTGCTTTTTTGTAAACCAATGTTACAAAGTGCTTGAGGAGAAAACAGGAAACGATATCTGAACGTGATGGCATTCACGCTGTTAAAAGAATTCACTGCAGAAAACATGTCCCTCTGAAAGTTCATTTATTAATGCAGCTTTCGTTTTCATTTGTGTCCTTTCAGCTTGTGGTAAGAAAAGCGTGATCTATCTGAAACGGTGATGAAATGAATTGCATACCTACTTTAAGTGGGACATGTTTCCTACATTGTTAAATGTTGTGAGCTGGTTCTTTGTTTAATTCCTGTATCACCAAAGTTGCACAAAATCAATCAACCTATCATTTTTTAATAACTCGATGGCTTACAAAATATATTTTCCAGTCCTATTCTTTTTTTTTTTACAATCAACGCAGGACATGTTCCGTCTCTGAGCTGAGATATCCTGAATTGCTTGCTTCCAGAAATAGCCTGCAGATCCATTTGAGCTGTTGTTATTGTGCTGCTCTGGCACTTTTAGGACGCGGCCTGGAGGCGTACGACTGTTTCCAATCTGCCTTGATGTACCTACTACCTCTGTGAGTTTCTCTCTCGCTGATTGTCTGTGATTGAAACCTGAGAAGGACTTTGTTTCGAGCCAAGTATTGGCTTGCTTCAGGGGAAAAAAGACAACCAAGCCCTTAATCAGAGAGAACACAGACCTCTGCAAACACACCAACTAACTTCCTGGCACTGATGCAGAACTATTCAATTAAATCTCATACTATACACACAGCGAGAAGTGTTTTCTCCTGTGAGTGAGCCTCAACCACACTCTTCCACTCTCTCTGTTTGCATAGGGAAATGGTCCGTGAAATGGGTTTGATGGAATCAAACTACATATTAAGACAAATACATATTTCACAGCAGTTGATGGACTGATTGATAGAGCTGTGTCTGAGTTACCACCCAGAAGATCTTTATCAGAGACGGTATGATGAAGGATTAAGGCGTGGCTTGTTTCAGACAGGAGAAGATGTGTTAACTTGTCTTGTTGTGATCTTTAATAGTTCTTGGTGAGAGTTTCTGAGGTTCTTAATATGCAAATATTGTTTTGCGTAAGTTTAGAAGTGTGTGTGCTTCTACAGTATCTTCCACAAGGGGGCACCAAACTGCCACATGTTCTGCATCTCTCCTCCCTCTCCATCCCCTCTGCTGTAGACATCAACAAACACACTTTTTTAAAAACTCACTGAAGGATGACTGACAATGCGGCAGCAACAGTGTCCTGGATCCGCAGGGTGGAAGGTGGTGCACGTTTTGATCAATGCAACTGTTGTTTTAGCATAACAAGGCTGGCTGACAAACCCCCCTGACCCACAGCAACCTCAACACCTTTCATTAACCTCAAAACCCAAATCCATCCAACTGGACCAGTCACAGCAACTTGCTGCCGATGCTGGCGGTCACACGCCTCTGCACAGCAGCATAATGGGCCGCCGCACAATTGGGGGGGGGGGGGTGCACGTAACCAACAAAAAATCCACCGTCCTTCCAAGAGGCCGGCCGCCTGCAAGTTACCAGCAGCACCGCTCGTCCCTGTTTGTCTGCTCTCACTAAAAGGAAAGAATGTTTTCCCCCACAACATGGCTGTGTGGGGATTAAGGGCCCTTTCTGAGTGGCCCCGGGTCGTGCGGCAGATGTTAGCCAGGATAGTGCTGGTTGCCGTGCCGACAGTGAGCCGGCGGGATCGGCCCGCCCAGACGACGTTAAGCTTATGTACATGTGCACGGGAGAGGGTGAGGGGCCCGTCACACATTGGTGGGACATTTGTCACAGCGGTCACACACGAAACTCATCCACACTGTCTCTGATCGTCATCACACAGAAAGAGCTTCTCGTGGCTGATGGTGATTTGTATTTATATATGTGACATCAAGGCAGGTAGCAAGTGAGAGTTGTTTAGGCCTACTAGTATCTGATTGGTGGTTGGACGTATTCATAAATACATGGAGTGCATTAGCACTTTCCCAGTCTTTGACAAGTCAGCATTCACACATGTTTATGCAGAGGTAGAGGCTGCCACATTGCTCAGGGAAACTAACATTCACACACATTCACACACCAACAGTCATTGGAAGCAATTTGGGGTTCATTATCTTGCCCAAGGACACATAGACTGACCTTCTGATTGGAGGACGATCATGTGTTATGTCCAAATTATTTGTATTCATTGCTCACTCAGACCACTTTAGGTACATACTTTAGAAACATAAACTTGTCTTGTCTGATCAGCTTTAGTGCAGACTGTAAGGTGTGAATGTAACAATGGCAACATGTGGGCTTTCAAACAGGCAGTTGCACTTCATCCGTCAAAATCACTTCCCTCTCCCAGATGATCTTTTAATAGGAAATGTTGTTTTAACTGCTAAGCTCTCAAGTGCTTGTCACACAGAGCCTTTAATGAAGATGACTTACTGTACAGATGGCTTTATGGGTGATTAAGTCTTTGGGGATGACTCCGCTGTGTTACAAGTATTGATTCAACTTGGCAGCATTGCAAGAAACAAGAGTAATAAATCTGATCACAGCAGCTAGACACTAAGGTATTCTAGTATTCTCCCTTTGACTAATGAAGTATGATTGATAGGTTGTACATTGATGGGTGAGAGAGCATTGAATACAAGAAACTAAGGAGAATGTGTTGGCTAAAATACATTTCTATGGGTTATTTATATTGTGTTTTTGTTTTTTTCCACCATTTGTCTAAATTGTAGGTGCAGGGTTAGGTTGTATGGTCGTTTGATGTGAAAGACGAGCCGGTTCTCTTGACGTCAGACAGGTCTATCTGCAGGGTGAATGTGTTTAACACGGGGGCCCAGTGCAGGCCCCTGTGGTACTTGTAACCGTCAGGCTCAATGGAAAGAGGATACAGCGTCTGACAAGACATGACTTGACCCAGCGGTAGAGGCAGAGCCCTACTATTGTCCTGTGTGTGTGTGTGTGTGTGTGTGTGTGTGTTGTGTGTGTGTGTGTGTGTGTGTGTGTGTGTGTGGTGTGTGTGTGTGTGTGGTGTGTGTGTGTGTGTGTGTGTGTGTGTGTGTGTGTGTGTGTGTGGTGTGTGTGTGTGTGTGTGTGTGTGTGTGTGTGTGTGTGTGTGTGTGTGGTGTGTGTGTGTGGGTGGTGTGTGTGTGTGTGTGTGTGTGTGTGTGTGTGTGTGGTGTGTGTGTGTGTGTGTGTGTGTGTGTGTGTGTGTGTGTGTGTGTGTGTGTGTGTGTGTGTGTGTGTGTGGTGTGTGTGTGTGTGTGTGTGTGTGTGGTGTGTGTGTGTGTGATGTGTGTGTGTAGGTGTGTGGGTGTGTGTTGATTGTGTGTGTGTGTGTGTGTGTGTTGTGTGTCCTGACCCCGTGCCGGTTAACAAGGAACTTCTTCGGGGCACACGTCTAAGTCTGTGGACACACCTGTTCCACAATGACTGTACTCTCAAAGGAAGAATATTGGGCAGGGCTGTTTTCATGCACAACTGTGTGTTTGGGCTTTCTGACAGATGGAGAATAGCCAGATGTGTGTTTGTATTTGTATGTGTGTGTGTGTGTGTGTACTGTACAAGCATGCACATTTGGTGCTTCAGTCCAGCTGGTTTTGAACCTCAGAAGCAGCTGGACTAACCCCGTACTGCAGAAGAACAATAATTCACTATGATTTGAAAACACTTTACTTCAATCTCTGTCTTGATAGTAAAGAGGACTTAACACTTAAAGGCAATCATCCTTGTTTTGTTTGTACAGCATGTGTTCTGTTATTGCAATTGGTTTAACGGTAGTAGGGACGTGAGCACAATGAGGATCACTGAATCCTTTCATGCCTGTGCTGGGACTGTGGAAACTGTGTTATCAAAACATTACATGTAGGTTAGCATGAGGTTATTACACTAGTAACATGTCTATGCAGAGACAATGTACCAATCAGGATTATCTGGATAATCCTCATATACCTTTCACTGAACAGTTTTGATGAAACTAATTTATTCGGTTGAAATAGTTCTTGTGAAATATGTTCACTCTGTGTTTTACTGGATATCCAGTTCATGTATTAAATCCCAAATCTCTTTTTCCAACATTGCTACTGTACTTTCTGTAGTTGGTTTACAGTAATCGCACATACTATTCAAACCACTAAACATGTCTGCTCTCATGTAACCAATAACATACGGATTGATAAATAGGTGATGGGATGAAGTTAAGGCTTTATCCAGAGAGAATTAGGGTTATCGATTTGTTCTGAAATGAGTTGACCGACAGAAAATAAATGTTATTTGTTGTAAAATATCTAACATTTGCATCTTCTCAAATTAAATGTTTTGCTTTTTTAATGCCTTGAGAATTTTTGACTATACAAAAAAATGTGTCCTGCACATTTTAAGTGATTGTTAGCCACTGTCATAAACATATTTTAAATCACCATTAACTCTAATGCAGTCCCAAAAGACGAACATTGTACGTTTGACAACCCAACTTCCTAACTAAAGGTCATCCTCATGAAGTGTGATAGACAACTGCCAATCTGAGAGTAGACTCTGGAAAGGATCTTATTTGAACTTATTGAGCGTACTGCAGCGGAGGGAGATATGATACTGGTGTCCATCTCTGAGGTCACAGCAGAGGGAACAAACTTCTTGGTCTGAGCGCTCTGTGCCATGTCAACCTGTCAGAGAGGGGGGGGGGGGCACGCACTGCCTGCTGAGAGATGTCCGAGGTGTCATGGCCTCATCTGAGAGGTGACAGACAGCATGTGTGTGAGTGTGTGACGGGCAAATAAAACCCCTGAGAAGTCTAGGGGACGTTCATCGTGACCTTTCGTTTAGCCAGGGTCCATCTCGCTCTGTGCATCTGACAGCAACTTTCAAAAGAACCTTACTTCCTGAGCCATTGACAGGTGTGTGTGTGTGTATGTGTGTGTGTGTGAATTTTGTAAGTATGTATACACTACTGCAGGAATTGTTTAAATGCTGCTGTTACAAAAAAACGTCCCAAGTTGGGATCAATAAAGTGTATCTTATCTTACTAATCGCCTGACCTTGGGTATAGTCGGATGTTAGGTAGTAGAGATTCCTCTTTTACAGATTCATGAGTGGAAAATAAAATGCATCAACAAGGTAGACACGTTAAAGAGCAGAGGCTGCAACAGTTGGCATTAAAGTGTGTGCAGGTTTTAGCAGGAACAGTGTCAAGTGCACAATAAGCCTCTTACAAGCTGGAATTAAAAACTTCACAATATAGACGTAGACAACAAGGTTATTCTAGGGTTGGATTAGCACTATGGAATTGGATCATGAAAAATATGCTCAACACAATCACAGTTTACACCTCTTCAATTGAACCACTGAGTGGACTGAGTTCAATAATGATCAGGGGTCACTTACCCGTTTCTTGACTGTAAAACAATCCAGTTTTAACCGTAATATCCCCTGTCATGTGACCACAGTGGGATGTCCACTAAATGAACGTTTGAATTCTTCTTATGGCCAAATCTGTTTGAAATGTTACTGTGTATTTATTGACACGTGTAGTTTCTGGGCTATATATTCAGTCTATGTTTCGTGCATGTGTCTGTACACAATTCCTTCAGTGTATTTGTTTGTGTGTTTACCTTTTTATACATGTGCGTTTGTGGTCAGGAGGTGAGGGTCGAACAACATGCCACCAAACGGCTTTAAAAGAAGAAAATCCAACAACATAAACAAAAACCACCGCGGTCAGTGTGACACGCGTCACCTTCGCTGTGACAGGGGACGACACCGGAGAGCCTCAGAGTCCCCGAGAATCCCTTTGAAGTCGGACAGATATTGTGCCGCTGCTTCTGGAAGTATTGTCTTCCCTGCCCTTGGGCGTTGTTTTAGTGAACCACTTGCCAGGATTAGGCCTATTAGCTGCACGGGGAAAGACAACCATCGCAGGTTTAGTGGAATCCGGTCTGAATGTGGGAATCTTGGATTGTTACTAAATTTTTCAGGCATGATTAAACCTGAATCCTGCCTGTCTTTTCCAACACGTTTCCTGCCTAATCATGACCTGATTCCTCACTAAACGTCTCTTTTTCTCCGTCTTACCCGGCCCCTCAGTCATTACTGCTGCTGTGTTTGGCGTTTTCTGCTCCAGGCGTTGGGTAAATACCTCTGCTGGAGTAGATTTTTTCCCCCCACCTTCCTCCCTCCATTACCTCCTCTAATGACGTTTACACATCTGCTTAGAAGAGCTTCCACTCATCTCTCCGTCACCCTGTGTCCGTCTTTCTCTCCCTCTCTTTGTCACACACTGAGACGGTAAGATTATTACATTCTCCATTATTCGGCTGCTGAATTGATATCCTACTTTCAATGAACTAGTACAAATCAGATTATGTTCACGCTCCCTCACTCGGTTAACACAAATGTGAACTATTTCCTCTCATTTAATTAAATATATTCACACATTTATGAAAGAAGACAGATGTGAAGAGATACTGTCAGTTCAAAGACCTGCTTTATTGCAGCCACCATGCTTATCTCATGGATATGATCTTACTTTTAAGAAGGTAAATAAGCCCTTAGCTTTAAGAAATGAAGACCTTCACCAACAGGAAATTTATATGTAAATATTTTGACAATTGATTTACCATTTTATTCATTTTACAAGCAGAACACGTTTTAAGAATTTGAGCAATTGATGCTTCAATGATAGTAAACTGAATCTTTTTTTGTTATGAACCGTAGGATGGATACATAAGAAAGTTTAAAACGCCATATTGGCATTCAACCAACCATTTTCATGTGCAGCTTTTACTATTTTCTAACATTGAAATACATCACAATGAACACTTAAATTGAGAACATTTGAATCCAAATAGAAAATATTATTACATTTCTTCCCTATAGAGTTTTTCAGAATTCTTTCATGGACTGATCATTTTTGTAATTTTTTCAATTGAGGGTTTTTAAGTTTGCAGTTTTTAAGTGTTCATTATGGGGCAAAGGTCTCTTTTGGTCTTTCTTCTGGACACGTGAACTTTTCAACTCCTCACCTGCACATGCCCTCCAAACCTAGACATTTGCGTGCTCCAGTGCACACACACACACACACACACACACACACACACACACACCATGTATACATCACTTCAGGGGACATTACATTGACTTACATGCATTTCCTGGAGACTTATCCTAACCTTAACCATAACCAACACATGCCTTACCCTAATCCTAAACCTAACCAAGTCTTCACCCTAAAATTAATGATCCCAATTTGTCCCCATAAGGGAGGCGAGTCCCCACACGTGACTGTGTAAACAGATTTAGGTCCCCACAAGTATAGTAATGCTAGGCCACACATACATACACACACACTTCCACACGCACTCATCACTCGCTAAAGAGACTTGCCCAACAGTCATGTCACTTGAGCTCCATTTTCCTGCTGATGGACATGTAAAACACACACACACACACACACACACACAACACACACACATACACACACACACACACACACACACACACACACACAGAGACACCCACACATGCAAACAGAGTGACTGTACCTGTCACCTCTGTTGAATACCTCATTTTATTCCTCCTGTCAATCACCTCTATTCTTCTTTGCCGACAGCTGAATAGGCTCCTGTGGGACTCTGTAAAGTGTCTATGTGTGTGTGCGTGTGTTAGTGTTTGTGTGTGTTGATGCAAGTGTGTGAAAGAAAGCCTGCTCCCTGGCGCCACTTTGCCCAGCCTCCACTGTCCCGCACCAAACTCCTTGTCTTGTAATGGGACAGTTGATAGTGTGTGTGTGTGTGTGTGTGTGTGTGTGTGTGTGTGTGTGTGTGTGTGTGTGTGTGTGTGTGTGTGTTGTGTGTGTGTGGTGTGTGATGTGTGTGTGTGTGTGTGTGTGTGTGTGTGTGTGTGTGTGTGTGTGTGTGTGTGTGTGTGTGTGTGTGTGTGTGTAGTGTGTGGTGTGTGTGTGTGTGTGGGTGTGTGTGTGTGTGTGTGTTGTGTGTGTGTGTGTGTGTGTGTGTGTGTGTGTGTGTGTGTGTGTGTGTGTGTGTGGTGTGTGTGTGTGTGTGTGTGTGTGTGTGTGTGTGTGTGTGTGTGTGTGTGTGTGTTGTGTGGTGTGTGTGTGGTGTGTGTGGTGGTGTGTGTGTGTGTGTGGTGTGATGTGGTAGTGGTGTGTGTGTGTGTGTGGTGTGTGGTGTGTTGTGTGTGGTGTTGCCGGCAGGCCTCACGCCACTTACTACCTCTAAATAAAATAGTTTTGGGTCTGTCCCCTCTTCTTCTCTTCTCAGCGGGTCGAGTTCAGTACCGCCTTAGGTCCTTGACAGAATCACTGGAGTAGAGTGACTGAGAGACAGACAGACTGTGGGGAAGAGAGGACAAGTTGACAAGAACATGACTAAGCCCCACGAGTTAGGCGTAGACTTTACAATGTTATTACCCCACAGTGCACCACAGAACAATGTGTGTATGGCCGGTTGACAGCTTTTTCCCCTTTTTGGTGAAATGATTGACCAATCAGAGCTCAGAAGGTCAGATTTAAAGGGAAACGTCATCTTCCTAGTCATTTGTAAAAAGTAATCACTGAAAAAAGGTTGCAAGCGTATCATTTGTACAAATCCAAAATCCACATTTTCCTTGTTGTATTTGTATAGCCAGTGGATATAGAATAGTAAAGAAAAAGCTCATGTCTTTTTTTGTTTTTGTATTATGCTTTCATTATAGGAGTTTCTAAAGTGTCAATGAAAGACTCATCAACAGGAACTGATTAGAAATACTTCTAACATCTGTAGTTTCCTGCACTAGACCATGAGTATCCATCAAACACATTCGAGGCACATTATAATATTAAAGGAGTCAAGAAATATATGTTGCACTTTCCATATTTGTGACAAGGTTTTTAAAACTAATTGCACGAGTGAAGAACACTTGTTAAGTTTGCAGTATGATCAGTATACGGTTATTGTAATAAGTCTCTTCTCTTCAGACATGCCTTTAATCTGTCCTCTCAGTGGTCACATGTTATATCCATTAGACTCCTTTCAGGGATTTGACGCTTTGTTTTATCCGGGGTTTCCCTCCTCATTATCTCACTCCTTCTTCAGAGGCATGCTGTTTTCAGAGTTTGTCCACCTTTCTTTGCTCTGATATGACACTGGAAGCTGGACGACTTCTCCCTCAAGGATACATGAAGATAAGAGTGTGTTTGAGTGTGTGCGCACCGTTTCATATGTATGTAAATGTGTGCATGTGTACATTTCCTCAGGTATCACACGGTTAAAAGATAGGAGAGTTCTGTATGTGCCTCTCCATGCATATGTTTGTGACTGTGACTCACATATCAGAAGTTTTAAAGATTGGACTTCAGTGCCTGAGTGTGTTTACTGAATACCTGAGTGTATGTTTGTTTATGCAGTCAAACTGAGACTTGGCAGCAGCAACTCCTCGGCACCTCAGATTAGAAAATATGTCACAATTACACACTCGCACTCTACCTATCTCTCTCTCTATATATAGATATTTT